>NW_020955621.1:146547-229370 GCF_003031625.1 Empidonax traillii | reverse complement strand
GCACTAAATGGTGTCAATGCTCGCTGAGCAGTGAAGCTGCCCTGCTGCCACTGCTTCTTCAGAAGCAGCCTCCAGCTGCTCGTGCCAGAGTCAGCAAAGATCAGGGAACATGAGTTCCCAAATGACTTCACATCAGATGTCTAATACTTCATCTGGAAGTCTGCTTCCCTCTTCTTTTCCCTTGTTAAAGGTCTTGGAGACTTGTGCACATTCTAATCTCTAAACAAGGCCCATGTAATGAAGAAACAAAATGGATAAGGAAAGACGTCCGTGTCCCTTCCCAAGAGGAAATCGTAGCCTTGCCAGAGTCAGTCTCCCACTGACTCTACTCAACTGAGAACAGCAGCTGGGAGTGTTAAGTCACAGGTTTCAAAAGCGTGTAAATGTTTTCTCCAAAGTCCTTTAGCCTGGAAAAGTTTTAATGGTAGAAATAAAACCCAAACCTCAGTGCAACCACACACATCTGCAGCACATCTGTATTACCCAGCAGCTGGGGTAGGTGCATGACAACCTCTCTCCAAATGCCACGTTCCATAACCACTACAGCTTTCACATACAGCTTTCTAAAAAAACAACCAAAAAGCACACATAAGCACAAATAAGCTGAACACGCCACTCTTCGACTGCTATGTCACGTATCCCTGCCTTCAAATAGTTCTACCCTGTATTTAGGAAGCATCTCCCAACTGGTGATCTTCCATCAACTTGAAAATGCTCATGAATTCACCACTGTGAAACTCTCTTTGTGCAGTTAAGTGTAATTACTCCTTCTCTGCCTTTTTCTCTTTCTTCCTCAGCTAGAGAAACAAAGGAGACAAATTAATCACCAAGTTCTGCCACCTTTATTTAAGCTAAACAGCTCTTTTGTCCCTGAGTACTCATCAGGATTTCTCCTGGCTGAAAACCTACTGCTTAATTTGGGAAAGAGGAACAGATGCAGGTGTGAAATGCTTTGTACCAAGACTTGATACAAGACAGAGAAACAAAACCTACTGGCCCTCAATTTGCTACTCGGAAATTGTTAGAGTAAGCAATCTATCCAATGGGATTTTTCTGCAGGGCACTGACAGTAGTAAGCTCAGCAGTGTTTTATGTCATCTTTCCCAAATCCACCATGCCAACCCTATCCAGGGAAAATGTTGGCTTTTATTGGTAGGTTGGTATCTCTTTTCTAAACTCATGATGGTGGAAATAAGTCTGTGTGTATAGCTTAAAGAAAGTGAAGAACTGGTACTGTTGAATTCTCTGTGGTTTAGCACCATTTCCAAAGCAGGGGCTGTCTTTCTCCTAAAGCCATCTCCACCTTCCTAATCGGTGCTGAAAGTGGTGCAAAGGAAAGCCAGGTTTCTCCCTGTGCTGAGTTGATAACTTTGGCATAGAAGTTGATGATGGTTTTGGTGATTTTCAGGGATTTTGCTGTCCTCAAATCTGCAAGACCTTGTTAACATTTTCCCCACAAATGTCTAGCCCACAGGTAGCATTTTTTTTTTTTTTCTTCTAAAGTGTTCCCCTGGAAGAGCTACACCCTTCCACACATTTTCATGGATTATGCATTCACCTTGATCAACTTTCCCATTCCTCCCTCAAAATGCATTACAAAAAAGAGAGAGAAAAAAAAAAGTTCCCAGATAATTTGTAGGAGCGCATTATACTTGCTCAGTGCTGCCTAACAATTAGTGTCACTTGGCATGTTACTGTCTTTTTCCTTCTAGAAGAAAATTCAATAGCTGTTTCAACAGAACGGGGGTGGTTTTGGCAGCTCTGTGACCCAGATACAAGCCTCAGTTTGAATGTATTTTCAGCATTGCTATCTTGGCTTATCTCGAGTTGGGAATCTGAAGCTCTCTGTAAGCATCCAGCTGCAGTGGAGTTAGGCAGCTGGAGTCCTGGCTGCTTGCTTAGGGCAAAACGTTAAGGGCCAAGCTGCATAGCAAATGCCCTTGGCAGCTGCTCAATGGAGGGGGGAGAGGAGAGGAGGCAGCAATAGTGGGCAAAACAGATCCTGGAAATAAGGAAGAAAAGAAGGCTTTGCTGCACCTGAGCTGGGGAGATGCTTGTATTATGGGGGGGAAGGGTTATCTGAATAAAAGGGTTTGGGGTTGATTTTCAGCTCAGGAGAGTGCAGGGCGAACAGGCACAGTGTAAAGCTCCTTTCTGCTCTCACTCCTGGACCAGTGAGCTCTGCAAAACCTAGAATGGATTAAGGGGGTGTGTTAACAGGGGGATTCACACCATCCTGGTTTCATCACCTCTTAGCCTGGGGAACGGCAGTGTCCTGTCAGAAGTTGATTTAGAGCAGGGCTGGGTGCTGCCCTGCATGTCTGTGTTCTGCTGTGTCCACAAAGGACTCCACAGGGACAGGAGCCAGCAAGTCAAGTGCCTCTAATGGGACAGTGTGTTCATTTTCCTGCCTCCAACTGCTGCCGCTGCCAAGGATGTGCCAGCATGCCACACAGCCTGCCTTATCCTCTCCATGGCTTGCTTATTGTACTGAATTTTGTAGGCTGGCAGAAAGGTGGCTGTGCCAGCTTGTTGTCACCTAAGAAAGCTCCTGTTGTTGTGGGGAGTTTTTGACAGCTTCATTTGGGCAGCTTTGTTAGTTCTCTGTGCCTTATGAGCAGCACAAACGGGTGGGAACGGGACCAGCTATCCAGCCTCCAACATATGAGCTGGGAAAAGGCAGTTATGGTAACATTTCCCCTTCATTTTGTGACCAGCTCAGGAGGTGGGGGTTGGCATGGCTCAGCATCACCTGCTTGTTCCTTATTGCACTGCAGTTTGGGCCCAGCAAAGCTGGGGTGGAAATCCAGCAGGTGACAACATTTCAAACATATTGAGAGGATGACTGTAGTGCCAGAAAACATGACAGTTATTTCCAAATCCAAATGTCTGCACTTAAACACATCATAACTGGACTAAGAAAGCCTGTTGGCTGCTGGTTGGTGGCTCTCAAACTAGGTGGAGCTGGTTCCCAGCTGTTCAAACTTTCATCACCTTGATTGTTGCAGTGCAGAGAGGTGAGGAGCTGGCCAGTAGAGAGATGTGCATATAATGCAAGACATAAAGAATTATTTGTGCTTATCCTCATCCCCTAATTGCTTACTTCAAATGACAGAATGAATGAATGGAGTTTTTTCCAAAATCCTTAGGCAGAAATCTACTGTGCTTATCTTCTTCTAGTTTGAGAAAAAGGAGAGAAATAAGCCATGAAGTGTCCAGTTCTGCTGCACAGAATCATTAAATCCCAGAAATAGAGGAGGATGTAAAGACAACATTGTTCAGTTGGTTAAAGGAAAATATTAATTATGTATATGGTTGATACAGATACAGATAAACCTTATGCATATATATGCATACGGGGCACTGTTTTGCAGCCCTTGATTCATTAGATTTCCCTAACCCTGTGACACCAGCTTCCATGCTCTCCCTTTTCTCCATCTATGTCAAGCACATGAGTAGCTTTATTCACTTGAAGTGGAGAATGCTTAAGGTGCTTAAAGTGAAGAATGTATAAGATGCTCGAAGTGAAGAATGCTTAGGATGCTCAAAGTGAAGCATGTCCTTCAGGGTTTTGCTGGACAGCCGCCAAAGATGTGAAGTGTTGCTCCTGTCTTATCACATACATGAGACATCCACTAATAAACAAATAAAACAAGTTCTGTCATGTGCTAATGGCATTTCCCCCCCCCCCCCCCCCAAATTTGCTAGCCTATGTCTTTTCCAGTGCAGATCTTTTTGAATGCAAACAGGGAGAAAACTGAGTTAAAGTGGTCAACATTTTGGTTTTCATTTCACCCCCAAAATTACAATTTTAAGAATGATTTCCCCTTAAATCTTGCATTTGTGTGTGTGCCTTGGCACCTAAAATGGCACCATTTGTGGAGCCCTGAAAGGAGCAGAAGTGCTGACACATAGAGCTTCACTCCAGCTATGAGAAAGTGCTGTTAAAATTAACTCCAGGGATTCTCTTCATTGCTGGTAAAATTATGATGTGTTTTCCCCCTGTAACCTGAAAAATAGCTCCAGGGTTGAATTTTTGTCCCAACCCTTACTTTTCATTTCACATGCTTTAAAAAATAAATACATTTTTTTGAACTTTGATCCTCTGCCAGAATTTACATAGGCAGCAGTTTATGAAATAATATGTTTCTCCTAATTTATGCAAAGAACGGAAAAGCACTTGCACTAACGCTACAGATGGCTGTGCCCTGTCTGTAGCAGCCACACAAACACATTAGTGGAGATGTGAAACTTCTGTGCTCTTATAACACAGCTATAGCACCTACCAGCTCTATTGGTCTGAAAACAATGGCACTGCCACTCTGAGAGAGCCTGATGGACACACTATTTCTTCTACTTTACTGTTATGTTTTCCAAGGCACTTGAGGAATCAATGATGCTTGAGCCTTGGCTAATGCTGAGAAAAGCCGCTGAAAATCTATATGGATTGTTTGTTGAATAAACCTGTTCTCTGAGCACGTGAGGCCCATCCTGCACCACAAAATATCACTAATATTAGCTCCTTCCCCTAGTTAAAAATAATCACCTGTGAAGCTAGACAAGAGGCTGTGTCCACATGGAATGGGAGGGTTGGCAGTGTGATCAACAAGGATATTTCCCCTGGGGTCAACAAGCTTTGGATAAAACCTTCAGCTATCAGGAGCTGCCTGTGCCATCGATCACACCTCTGAGACCAAGCAGGGCTCCCTTGAAGGCTGCCGTGATGGACCATTCAAGTCTAGAGAAAACAGCATTGCAATGTGACAGCCATAACACAGCAGACATCCAAAACTGTCTGGCTGACCAGGTCAGGCAGCTCCTCTGTGAAATGGCTCTTCATGCTATTTATTCCTCTTCAGTGGCAGCTCTAACAGCTTTCTTCTGGTGCTTAAGTGGATATGTGAGGAAAAGATCAACTGAAAATAACCATCACGGTCCCAGTGAGCTGAAAAGGCTCCATTATCGTGCAGTATTTGAACAAACATCTTCCCACCTCTAAAACAAATTTTGGTTGCATTGAGTGTCACAGCATCTTGGCTGTGTGCACGTGTCTGTGGCAGGCTCAGCATCTAAGCAGTGTCTCTAGTGAGTAGATACCTTCTGCTCACTTGAGCATATTTCACTGGATGAGAAAGCACAGGGTCACATAAAACATCTGCAGAGTCTCTGGGTGAGTCACTGATAACCTCTATTTTAGCCCATTCCTCCTGCTGTTTGGAGCATGCCTGCTGCATACGCTGTAAATAAGGAGCTTACTTATGCACAGAGAAGAAGGGGTCTGATGAATGGCAAAGAAATATGAATTGTAGAGAAGTAACCCTAGAAACTGCACTGGAATCTTTTCTCCCATAAATAATGTGGCTTTTAACCTGATGATGAACATCCAAGTCTTGCGCTGAAGCATGTTACAGTGAAATTCCTCACGGTGTTACCTTGGTGCACTTTGACTTCGTGTGGAAATGCAGAACTGAGACACTGAAAGGCTACCCTTTAGTGAAAGTTGCTGTTCGGGAAAGGGAAAAAAAAAAAAAAAGCTTGGGCTAAAACAGAGGCCCTGTGGGACTTTCTGCCCTAGACCAGCTGTTTGTCAAAGTTTGTGACAATAGCCTGGGTGCATGAACTGCACAGATCTCATGCCCTCCCAAGCCCTTTCCTCCAGTGTTTATTAATCTTTTTTTTGTAAGGCTCCTCCCAGTTATAAACTCCAGCTCTGGCTTCCCATTAATTGCCACTTAAGAAAAAAATGGTGGTTTGGACAATTAATAGCCTAGTAAGTGAAGGAGCCTTTCACCTCTGGGTTGGAAGTTCAGACTCCATGTGCAGCAGAAGTCTGGGAAAGTCATTAGCACCAGATGGCTCATCTGCAGCCAGCCAAAATGTGCTGGGTACACCCCTTATTCCCATCTTTCTGCACAAGGGAACATGTCACAAGCTCCCATGTCCCCTGAGTTCCCACAGCCACAGGGAATTGAGTGATCCAGGCAATAAAAGGCCTCCTCATCCCTCCCAAACACCATGAACAGTGTTGCCCAGTGATGGGGGTGACACCAGCTTGTTCCAGTCCTGTGCTTGAGACAAACCCTGTGAATTCAGTGAGCATCTGCTGGACTGACAGACTGACCTGGACTCATGTCCAGCATAGACTGTACTCGAGGCAGATGGAGGGGGTCATGGTTCTGGTTACCCAGCCAGCCACCTCGAACAAATTAAAAATAATTTACCTGGTGCATATTCAGACCAAAGCCTTATTTCTTATGTAGCTTAAATTATATTCTAGCTTTGTGTTACTTATTCTCTGTGACCCAAATTAATGTCTCTGCTTTCATTATCTGTGTCAGACTAAGCGCAGAGAGAATTTAGTGTTGGAAGAAATTGTTGGATTCACAGTAGTGGAAATGGAGACCCTCTGCCCCACACACAGCTGCCTAGAGAACCACTGCAGAGCCATAAACCCCTCATCTGCCCCTAGCCAGGGCCAGGGACCCTGTTCATGCCACCCCCACGAGCCCGTTCATGTGCTCCCTGCCTATCTGCAGGTGCTGCCAACAACATCTCACGATTTTATTCCCGCACCTATAATGCTGGACACATGGGGCTGCAATGAAAAATTCAATCATCATCTCAAAGTCTAATTTATATTCAAAACGCATTTCCTTTCTGCCCTCTGCACTCTGCACAGCTAACTGCAGGTGGCTGCAGGAAGGCTGCACCTGTATTTCACAGGGAACTGCTCCCCTCAGTATTCTGAGGCTGCAGAGATGCCAAAAAGAAAGGCCCAGAAAGCTCCTGAAAAGCCATACCTTTTCATTGTGTGGGCAACTCAGTGCAGATGGGAGTCAAACTCACAGACTCCCAAGTGCCCTCTGCACCTCTACACCTGAGTTAGTGGTCCAGCAGCAGAAAAAAAATGCAGGGTTTTGCCTTAATTTGAAGAGCAGTTCTTTAGAGCAAACCTGTCATCACCAGTGTCCTAAGCTGATACTGTGAATGGTGACAAGCATGGGGAGGTTAAGATGAGGACAACAGTTTCATTCTATTTCTGGTACAAGGACAGTATCTGATGGTCAAAGGGGAGGGCAGACAGTTCAGCATGGTGGCATCTCTAAACGCTGCAGCTAAATCTGACTGGGCTCATGAGTCAGATGTCTTTCTAGCATGGCATCAGAAAAGTATCTGAACTGCAGCCTACAAAGAGTCCTTTCTTTCTATTTTAAGAGCTCTGTGAACAGAACTAGAATACTGCAGCTATTTTCCTTTATGATTTCTCTCTCTTAGACACACTTAGAATCTGCTCTGATTGTACAATAAAATCCCAGGCTTGGAAAAATCCTCTTTGCAAGATCGGTGACTTCTGGTGAGAAATTCCAAAGAAAGGAAAAAGTATGAAAAGAGAACAGAAGTTGGTGGTGCAGGCACAGAGGAAAAAAAAGAGAAGGCAGATAAAGAAATCAATGCAGGAGAAGATATGCCCAAATTCATCATTGTAAAAGAAAGACGATATCAAGAAGTGCCATTGCAGATGTACGAGGAAAGCAAGAGGTTATTTGAGCCATCTGAAAACATACAGCGCATCACACAGCTCCATAAAGGAGGTTGGGAACAAATGACAGTGTGACTTCATAAAATCTCATGGTTTAGACCTGACATGGCCCAGCCTTAATGGCAGGGTGCCTCTGGCTCCTAAGAGAAAGGAGCTTCAGGTTAGATCCCAAAGTCTCTTCAGTGAAACTTCCCTTCCAGAGGAGTGGCTCTGCTCCCCTCACTGTTACATGTCTCCTGGCTCCAGCAGAAGTTGCACCAGCCTGAAAGGGAGGTCTTCTCCACCATCAGTCTGTTTGACTCCAGGACTTCTCTGACTCTGTTACAGAAACAAGCTTTTTCTTCAGACCAGGCTGAAAACCTGCAGGTCTCTCTCTTCCTAACCCCTGAATTTTATGAAGTCACTTAAGAAGTTCAGAGTCTCCAATGCTGTTTCCTGAGGCAGGGCATTTAATTCTGCAGTACAATAGCCTTTTGAAGAAGATACAGTCTGCTGGAAAATGGCCCATTCTGCTTTAAAGGCAGGAAATAAAGCTTCAGGTGTCAAATCATGGTACTTTCATTCACTGAAAGCAGACAGCACATTTCAAAAGATTCACAATAAAGTCCAGCAAATAACTTTTTCCCAGAATTTGCCCATAATTGAGTGAATTCCAGCAGGAAAAAAAGAGATAATGAGAGGCTGCTTGTCTCGTGACCCAGGCCAGCAGCAGTGCTGTAGGGCTGTATCTAGAGAGCAAATCTCACCAGTTCTGTCCCTCCAGGGCAGGGTTTTAAGTGTTAAACTCTTGCATCTCTCTCACTGCTGGAGCACGCCCATGGGGCCCTGTTCCAAATTTTTCATCTCGTCACTTGTCCCCGAGAGAGTATTTCTTGTTTATGTTTCAAATCAAAAGTTACCTTTTTTTTTTTCTCCCTCGCAATCAATTCACTAACATAAACGTCCTCAGTGCAGAATTTCTAACATCGACAGTACTGTACATCTTTACCTCTCCAGGGGATTGCTCTCTTCTTTGCAATAAAATAGGTCTGCTGCAGAGGGAAAATTGTCAGCCTTACCTTACCACAGCAGTTCTCTTTTTGCTTGGGAAGCAATAGAGAAATACACTAGCAACTGTTCCCATTCTCCGTATTTATTTTATTATTCACACAAATGTGAATCACTAATCAGCATCTATCTTAAATCACCACAAACTTCCTGACTAGCTTGCTTTGTCTTTTCTCCAGGCAACCAGCCCAGCTGGTTCCCATAGGTACTAGCAAAATAAACCCCTGAGAGACAGAGATCCAACATTTGATTCTTGCAAGCAAAATCTTCTAGCATTACAGCCCAATAAAGCATCAATCAGTGCCCAGCAATGTTCCTTTCTTCTGCTGCATCAGCCCAGGCCCTCCCTGATCTGCATTTCTGCCAGGGGGTAGGAACCTCATTGAAATATTGACCAAAACAAAAACCATTCCCATCAATACACCCTGTGACCGTGAGCTATAATTTTGTTCACTCGTTATTATGCACAGTGACAGCCAAAGCCCAGTGTGAGTAGAGGGCTGTTGTGGCAGTCTTCAAGGCTGTCCCTTTCTGCATTCTGTACTCAGGCAGCAGGGAAAGAGAGGACCACATCAGCTGGAAGAGCTCCACTGACAGTAATGGCACTGCATCGATTTTGACTCGCTCAGAGCCTCATTCCTCATGCTCAAAGGGATGTTGCTGGCATCTATTTTGCGTATCTGGGGCTCTCTTTGCTTCTCCCTTTAGGTCATACTTAGAGGCAACATTTGTCCCTAATTCAGAAATGCATTCACCTGGCTTGTCTCAGAGGGTGAAGGATTGCTCTTAACACTCTTAGTTCCTCCTGTCTGCCAAAGGCCAAAACGAGACCCAAACTGGCACTGAGTGGTTGTCAGGCTCCATACAGAAGCCCTAGGGGCTGCTACTCCTTGCAGGAACAAAAACGTAACTGGTGTTGTGGAGCCCATCACCATTGCACTCATTTTGGATGTGATAGAAAAAAATCTGGCCTGGGATGGCAATTTCTGGTAGAATTTGAGGTATTTGAGGTATTATTTGTTCATCTCAGGGACCAAATGGCCTTGGAGAGAAGTGACTGACCGTAGGCAAAATTACACACTGTCTGCTTCTGCTCCTCTCAGTCTGTCTCCTGAGCCAGCCAAGCCTGGATGGGAAACAGAAAATGGGATCCAGACCAGTCTGCTGCCACATCTGATATCCAGAGAGTGCTGTGCCACGCTCTGCGGGCTCTGTCAGCTCCAGATGAGTAGCTACGCCTTAGTGAAACAGTGACCTTTCACCTTGTGTCCCTTGACAAAAGACATGAATATCAATAAATGCAAAAAGTAACAACCTCTAGGGCTTCTCTAAGGAGCCTGACAAGCTGCTTAGTGCCAATTTGGGTCTCCTTTTGGCCTTTGTCAGGCAGGAGGAACTAAGCATGTTAAGACACCAAAGAAGTCATATCATGGTTAATGTTGTACATGCTGAGAGAGAGGTGGAGGCTTGACTGCGCCTGGATGCAGGACAGGAGGTTGCAGTGAAGAGGAGAGTTGCTCAAGGACTGCTGTGGGTTCTATTTATCTGAGCAAAATGACCAGGAAGCTGCAGACTGAGTCACCTTGTGCATGGCAGAGCATATAAAGGGTTGGAGGTTGTCACTAGTGAGAGATTTTTGCACAAAAACATCTGAGGAAAGAAAGGAGGGGCAGAGCTACATGCCTTTGTGCAGCGAACGCAAACAAGCAAAACTGAATGACCCAGAGTGGCCCTGCAGGCTGCTGCACCTCAGCTGAAGCTCCACAGGAGCAGGAAACCAGAACAGTACAGCTCAGGAGGTGTGGAGAAGGATGCTGATGTCTGCTGGGAGAGTTGCAGTGGTAGTAGCGGTGGTGTCCCAACATATTAGCTCTCCACAGACTGCTGTACAATGGTTCCCTCCAATCTGTGTAAAATTTCCACCTTCAGGCATTTTAAAGGCAAGAGCAAGTGAGAAACTTGACCCTCCTGGCTTCCATCCTACTTTCTTGTACTTCTGTTTCGACAGTGCTAATACCATGAATGTTCTGGATGTTTTCCTCACCCTTTGTTTGGCCAGACTGTGCCATTAGTTGCATTTGCTAATGTACCTTAATGAAATGGGATTTTGCCACTCATTTTAAAGTGTGAAGGACAAATGCAGGGAGAAAGAAATACAAATGGAAGAATAAAAGGGCAGTCATGTGCTTATGAATAGGAGTTCAGATGCTTTACAAGTACTGCTAGAGACATATATAATGCAATTTATTTCACTGAATACAAGTAACTACGCTTTTGGGTACAAAACAAGTGAAGTTAAAGCCAGGCTGCGGGTGCTGCAGATGCAGCACTGGACTGGGAGCCAGGAGACTTATCTTTCCTCTGCAGGGTGCTGCTGAATTGCTGCGTGAGCTCAGGCACGTCCCTTACAGCCCAGAGCTGCAATGGTACATCAGCTTTGCTGTGCTGAGCCCCACAATGCCAAAATGACACAGTGTTCTTGCAGACGAGTCAGGATGGTTTTCAGCAGAGGCAAATCCTCACCCTCAGCATCTCTCTCCTACCTCTGCCAAGTGTTTGTATCTCAGGCAGGGGTGATGGAGATTGCACTGCCAGGAGGTAAACTGAGATGTGGATCCACGTCCCAGCTTACCATCTCAGCTTTGGGAACAGCACTGTCAGCAGCTGAGGAAAGCAAGTGGTAGAAGCTGGCAATACTTCGGGTGGCTGCAACTTCATTTGCTAAAGCTCATCTTTAAAAACCATAAACAGGGACCTCAAAAGTGATAGAGAGAGCCAAGACTCCCCTCCTCACCAGCCCACAGGATGCAGGTCCCTGGGGACCAGCATTTGAGAACCTAATAAAAGAATTTAGCTACTTCCAATGTATCTTTCTCAAAATGCTCCTGAAACCAGAGGAAGCTGTAAATCATACAAAATTTAAGCAGCATGAGGCATTACAAGGCTTAAGCACCTTTCAAAAGGTGACATCTGTTGGCTCATCTTTGCCATTTTTGCTCTCTGAGTAACTGATGTGAAACCACAAGCACAGCTCACCCTGGTGGTACCCTGGCCCCATTTGTGCTCTGCTATAATAGCAAGTTGTCTAGTACTGTTACAACAGTCCAGATTTCTATCTTCCCATCCCTTCTCCCACACCCAAAATCTTATCAAAAACATTTAACAAGGAGCATACAGGGGGTTTTTTGGTGCAGGACACTGGGAAAACGCTAAGTCTTTTCAAGATGTATCATAGAAAAATATTTTTGTTCTCACAGTCATCAAGGCATTCAGGAAAACACTTTGCCACTCACCTTCCAGAATGCAGATGTCTGATCATCTATTTAATTTACAAGCCTGTTTATCATAAACTTATAAAAGATTTTTCAACAAGCAAAGGAGCAAAATCGTTAGATGTTTCAATAATCACTTCACCAGAGAAAAAACAAATGTGGCACAAAGGCTTTCTCTGTGATTGAAGAAGAAAGCAGTAAAAAAAAAGAAGTTGATAATTCTTGAAGAGTTGAGGCAATCTTCAGGAGTCTAATTAGCTGAAGATAAGCCCTTTCATTGACTTCTCAGTCAGAAGAAATGCAAAAGGAAGATCTATCTATTCAAGATCACAATGGGACAGAAGTAATGTTATGTGTGTATTCCTTGGAGCATTCTGGATTATGCACAGTTCTTCAAGACATAACCAAATCTGCATTTTTTTGGCCTTTAGCAAGATAAATAATGAGATAATGAATATTGCACATTATATCCTAAGTAAAATATCTACTGTGTGTCTTGAGAGTGTCTTATTTTTACAACTAAAATAAAGACTGCAGGTTCAATCAGCACAGGCAGATTCTGCAGCTGGAACCAATGCTAAAAGAATATTTACATTCTTCATCTGATTGTAGAAAATACTTAGAAAAGCTGCTCCTTGGTAACAGTGTCAGGTTTCAGCACAAACCATGACATAGCGATAAATATTCCCCTTTATATTTTTTTTTTTTTTAGCCCCACAGCACACACAATGAGTACTTTATAACCCCAACAAGCTGTGCAGAATTAACACAGCGCTAAAGCTCTATTTGTTCAAGGAAGAGGCACAGGACTGAGGGCACAGAATTGGCAAATTTGACTTCCGTGGTTAATTGTATTTCCACTGCGTGTTATCACAGCAATTTGCAAGCACTGGCTAATTGGTTCCTACAATGGGGCTGTTGTACTGATAAATACAGCCTTCCCCACGACCTGCTTTTGCTACCCAGGCTGCCCACCTGTGCATGGCTGTTGAATCCAAGCTTTGAATGCCCCTAAAAGAGCAGCTCCCCGTCTCCATCCCTGCTTGCTTGTTCCCAGCTGTTCTCTCGGGTGGCTGCGGAGGTCGGTGCAGCTGCTTGGTGGGAGCTGAGCCAGAGGAAACCTCACCCTCCTCCCCATCTGTGTGCTCTCTGGTGCTCCCTGTAGCTCCTAAGAGATGGGGCCAGGTCACCCAGGGACCCCTCAAACCACCAAGCCTGTGTGGGCCGGCAGCTCACACAGGCTGCGAGTGGGAAGGGTCTGTTTCCAAGGTCAGTGGAGACCTCAGGCTGTGGATGGAGCCCAGGAGCAGGCTCGCTGTGGGCATGTGCCTGTTTGTGTGCTTGCTGAGCTCCCTGGTACCCTGCAGCACATGCACTGTTGCCAGCTCCCAGCAGCGGGCAATATCAGCTCCAGCAGACTCAGAAATCAAAAGGAAATTACTCTTGGATAAATTATTCAAATATTTGTTTCTATTTAAAGGGATTTTATGGACTTCTCGGTTAAATAAAATATGAAAGTGGCATGATGAACTATGTAAGCATCCTTACCCAAGCTGGGCAGGAGCAGGGGAACAGGGCTGAGTTTAACACCCTCCCTTTGCTGACAGCTGTGGGCCAGACACCAAATTTCATATTCTTGCCCCAGGCAAAATGCTATGTCTTATCTTTTTTTCCTGCATAAAGGCAGCATGATGAGAGTCTTTTGAGAAATATCTGCAGCCTCCTGCTTGCCCTTGATTTGGGTCTGTTGTAGGATGTTTCAAATACTGATACAGGTACCTGTATGCACTAAGGTGATTCCTGGAATGGTCCAGCCTGCCCCAAAGAGCCTCTCCTGGCCTTGCCCAGCCAGTTTGGGACTCCAAACTGGGAGGCATCCCATAGAATCACAGAATATCCTGAGTTGAAAGGGACCCGCAAGGACCACTGAAGTCCCGCTCTTGGTCCTGCACAAGAGAGCCCCAAGAACCACAACATGTGCCTGAGACTGTTATCCAAATGCTTCTTAAACTCTGTCAGGCTTGGTGCTGTGCTAACTAGAACTGTGATTTGGAGAGAAAAGAAACCAAAACCATGGGCTGTACCCTTTTCTAAAATCCAGGGGAGGGGCTTCAACCTATTTCATACCCTGTCAAAGAAATTGTCATCACCTGTTCACCCATTGACTCCTCACATGTAAAAGGCAAATTAGATTGTTTCTTCTTTCCACATTCAGCTGTGAGTAGGAAGGCCACTTATTTGGTCTCTTACTGTGTGAAGATCCAGTATCTTGTACACCACTCGGTTTCTCTTGCAGCTGGTAGACATTTCTGCAGTTTTATCAGCACTGTATCTAATTCCACATGGCCCAGTCTTCACAAATATGGCTGGCTTGGCTGTGGTTCATTCTTTGTACAAAAGCATTAGCTAAAATGCTGGTGGTTTTCTTTCAAATCCTATTTATTCTTCCCTCTCACTAACTCTCTAAGCAGAACTGTGTAGGGCTTTTTTTTTATTTTTTTCAAATGGAGGAATTTACATCAGCACCCCACCCTCCCATAAATATTGTTGTTATCTGTGATTAAGAGCATATGTCTAAGTCTGGTACATCCAATGCTATTGCAGAGTTATTTCCTAATTGTTCTTTTGCAGTAGAGCGGAGAATTGGGTTTTAAATATGAGCTTTGTTTCATAGGTCATGGGGTGAAATTGGTTACCAAACCTCGGTAAATAAAATTAGTTGGTTCTTGTTATTCTTTTAAATTAAACAGATTTATTCATTTATCTCTTTCTGGACAAATCTTTTATCTCCTGGAATGTACAGCTATTTTGTTTAGTGCTGTAGATCAGCTCTTTCATTTAACTAAAGCTGGTCCCTTGCTACTTAGATACATTAAGAATTGCAGATATTATTATGTGGCAGCAGGCTGCAACTTTATGTTCCTCAACCCTTCCCCATTCAAGCATTTTGAAAGCTGCAGGTTGGATCTCAACATTACTGCTAAAAATTGGAACTGACAAGTTTCTAATAAAAATGCAGTGGATGTTAAATCTCTCCCTTGCAGATAAACTACTAAATCTCAGATTCTGTAGCACCACGAATTCATACAGGAGTTGCAAACATCTGAGAGCCATCACCTGCCATAGCTAGGACCCTCAGGGAGCAGGATGATAACATCTCCTGGGGCCAGAGACCTGTCCCTGCCTATAAGCGTGGCAATTCCTGTCCAATGTTCCATTCAGGGCCACTCTGTGAGACATTTTTAAAAGAAACACAAAGTCCAAACCCCAAATTTTCGGCTACACCCTAATTGGCATGCCCTTAGCCATGAAATTCTTTCATCTGTAACTGGCTGTGCTCCTCTTGGCTAATTAATTCGCCCTACAACCAGATTTACCCATTGCTGTGGACGGTTTCATGTTGTTGCACCCACTGGCTTTGTGCAGAAGGGGCAAGGAACCAACCCTAGATGTGAAACTGCAGTGTTTGCTCCCTTTTTGGATGTTTCTCCTCTGCTCTTGGCACAAATCTGAATTTTAATTCTGAGTGCCTCAGTCTGGAGGCCTAAATCCCTATATATAGCTGATGGAGATGGGCATTTCTTGCTGGAATTCGTGCCAGGGCCCCGAAAATTGCCCAAAGCCGTGCGTGTCTCCCATAAGGCTGTTGCATATCTCAGCTCCCCAAATGGAGACAGCAGCCAGGAGCAGAGCTGTATTCCTGAACAACTAAAGGCTCTAAGATCATGGTACCAAGTCTCGTGTTTTCTGCAGCAAGAGGCTTAAAGGATGCAAGCGAAAGCACTTCCCAGGGGCCAGAGGGACTTGGCTGAGTGCAGGCCTGGAAGGAAGGATGCGGTGGGCAGAGAGAGAGATGGGGCTATAAATCCTCTTTATTTCTGCTCTGCTTTATTGAGTGTCTTTGCAATTTCTTTGTTTCAGAAACCAAGCACTTACTTTATGTTCAGGAAAACCTGGCTTTCCGGAGCTGAAATGCCTTATCCTGAGCCCCTACAGGAAGGAAAGGTCTGGGCATGTTCACTATGAGACTCCAGACACTTTGGGGTCCTGTCATGCACAGAGAGCCCCTCACCCCAGTATCCACTTTGCAAGACCCTCAAGTCTGAACACATGACCTGAACATTTCCTGGAGCCAGACATCCATGCTGGCAGTTGGCATGTCCCTTACAGGGGAAAACACAGGGATGTCTGGGAAACTGGCAGCTGCCATGGGATGTGTGTGAGGTGGGGAGAATGACAGGTGGGAATTTCATGCTCTTCAGCCAAGCTGAAGAGTGGAGCCACCTTCCCTTTCCTCTCATGTAGTTGAAATAAAATTGGAGAATTCCACTCTCAGAAAGTCCAGGGAGAAGGGAGGAGTACCTCGGCTGCTGCTCTGTCTGTGCAGCTTCACATCTCTGAAGGCAGCAGCAGAGCTGCTTATTCTCTTTGTGCTGAAAAGGAGAGAGAGGATGAAGGGAAGGAACATGGCCCTCTCCTTCGTGATTTACCTCTTATGTATGACTTATTGGTTAGAATATATGTCCAGGTGACAAGGAAAAGGAATAATGTAATTACTCCTGCCTTAGTTGCAAGCACAATGAATCTACCTGTTGTTCTCGCAGAGGACATCTAATTAAACAAGGCAGGGACGAGGGAAGGAAGTAGCATGAAATACACACACCAGAAACCTGTATATAATGTTGAGGACCTTATTGCATATCTGTTGAGAGCCTTGCAGGCTCATTAAGCTCTTACCTCTCTGCTTCTTCCCAAAGTCCTTTTGAATCCCCCTCCCTGCAGCACAATCATCCCAGGCTTTCTGAGGAAACAGGGGAATGCCAGGAGATTGCAGCCTGGCGCTGACTGAGCCCACTGGGCTCCCACCACACCCTGTGGAATCAAGTTGTGTGAAATCAGAGAGAGAAAAACAAGCCAAGGTGATGCAAATGAATTTGGCACCACCCATCAGATCCAATTTGAAGCACTTGTTTCCTTCTCTGCCCTGCTCAAAGCCTTTCTGGAGGCTGCCAGCTGTGCCATGGGGTAGCAGTGTTTTACTGTTAACCAGGACCATGCACACTATAAAAAAAGGGTTTGTAGTCAGGACCTTCAAAAAACCCAGAAATCCCCTCAACTCTCATATGAAGACTTGGAGCACCTGTCCCTGGGAAGGAAATTACTACACCAAAAACACTGTCCATAGATTGCTGTCGCTGTAAAGGGTCATACATATCTGTGTCTTAATGTATTTTCAGACACTCATAACTCAGCACTGGGACCTTGTTTTTCTAGATCTTGCCCAAGTAGGGTGTCAAGCTTATTTTAATATATTTCTGAGAACCAGAATGTGTAAATAACAGAATGGGAAAAAACCTGCCACTGGGTCATTTGGCCTTTTGGGTTTTAAATAACTGTTAGAGTTTTCTGCATTATTTTCACCTGGGGCCTCTAAGAGTTCTTGCTCCATCCAGTTTTGTCAAGCAGGGAGGCACACCATATGTACTCCAGAAAATCTGAATGAGAAAAAAGAGAGAATAGAAGGGACATTCACAGTGGCTGCTCTGGATACTTTCCCCCTTGTTGCTCATCGGCAGATTACAGAATTTTGACCAGCTCATTTAATGCATTAAAAAAGCCTTTTGAAACTTTAAAGTAGCCAAGATACTGTAATAATGCTAGAAAACCTCACACAATAGTAGACAGAAAAATGGATAAGAGCTTTTATTATGGAATCATACAAAGCCAATGGACTGTGCACAAAAAGGCATTTCAGCAAAGGCACTCTGTCCATCACTGGGGCGATCAGCCCTCCAGCTATTTGTTCTGATGACAGCTCCAATGAAACTGGGGCTTTCTGGAAGTATATGATTTTTGCCATTGACTCCAGCAGAGCCATGATTTGGCTGCTGAAGGTCTGAGGCTAATAGGAATGAGAGGTGAGCAGTGAGAGTGGGAAGGTGTCAGTCAGCTGGGTGGATTAAAGCAGCCAGAAGGAGGAGGTCAAAGCATCTCTCTGCCAGCACTGAACAATTTGGGATGGCAGAAGCAGAGGACCATCTGGGTGGTGCAGCGTGTAGGACTGACTAGCACCAAGGGGGGCCCAGCTTAAGAGACAAGCAGAGATCCATCCTTGGCTCTGGCACAGCATCTGTCCTGCAAGGAGGAAGGAACAGGCTTCGCTTCCTGCCCTGCTAATTAGTAGAGTTCAGCCCATCTTGGGCAAGTCCATCCCAAAATAGATGGTATCCAACTGCCCTGCTAACACCCAGCATCAGCAGTGAACTCAAACCTTGCACGCTGATTCCTCAGGTATGGCTGTTCCCAATCACTTCATTCTGCAGGGACCTCTGCCTTTTTGATGAGGCTACCCACAAGCAGAAATGCTTTGCTTGAAGGGCCATGGCTTTTTTAGAAGTGTGAGGTATGTGTGGAGCTTTGAAAAGGCCACATTCCCCTTGCAAGTTCAGCCTTGGCTCAGTTTTACTCATCTTATGTTATCCTTTACGTTGTACGACCAGCATGTTCTCCTCGGAGATCCATGAACTCATCACAAATGTGCACAGGGCTGGAAAAGAAGGACTTTGGGTTGAATGACAAAAATGGTGAGTTCACAGATGCATGTAGTCAGTCAAAAGCTGGACTTGGAAAGGCTTATGGGAAGGAAATGTTGATAAAAATGGGAAAGGAGGCAGTGGCAGTGCAAGAGAGGAGGAAAGAAATGATTTATGATGAAGCCAAGGCAGCTGATCTGAAAGAGATAATTATTCTTCTATAACTGGCCAGGGAATGGGAGAGCCATTATGTGGATGAATGGAGACAGCAGAAGCAATTTGTCAGCCTGACTTGTTTGAGTGAGTAACTTCAATTCCTCCTTGTCTTCTTCTAAGTGATTTTTCTTTCATCGTCACATAGGAATGTGTTTTACATTTCAAGCTCTCCTGATGCTTTCCTGAGTGAGGGAAGAGAAAAAGGAGGACTTTTGCATGAATATCAACCGTGTTTTTTTGCAGCAGAGCCCAATGGCACAACTGAAACTCCACGAACATTGTGTCAGCTGTTTCCAGATTTGTAGGATTTCAGGCTTGATTAGAAAAGATTCCTCCCTGAGGAAAAATTGGAATTCAAAAGACAGCCCCGGAGCAGACTATTTAATTGTTTTTCTTTTCTGGTGGATACTATTTATTTGCATGTTTGATTGAAGTGAACAAGAGCTGCTTCTAAAGCTTTCATCTGACAAACTTAAAGCCACATAGTGCCGGTTGTGCATTACACTCATGCACTCCCAAACAGCTGGGTTTATTTCTGAGGTCATTTGTGAGGACAGCTCATATATATTCTACAGTGCTCAATTTCTTCAAGGAGCCAGAGCCACCTTCAGGATTGGGAATGAAAGCCAGACATGGGGCTGGATGGATATGAAGCAAAGGGATGGAGGAAAGCTTAGGAAGAGGTCCTGTGGCTCTGCACCTGAACAAGTGTGTCCACCCTGCACTGCCCACTATGGCAACCAACCCCAAAGGTGTCCCTTTTGTAAAACTTTTAATTGGCTGAATGTCATGAGAAAGGTCCTTCAGGAAAGATGCTGACAGAGCCCATCAGCACAGTGTCTCTTGTGGGCTGAAGGCCCTTGGGGATTCAAAACCATTTTTTTCCTCATTTTTCCTTAGACATTTGCTGGGTAGACCTGGCACACATGGACATCCTGAGCTCCTGATGTTGTCTGCTCTCTTCCTGGTGTACACACCAACACCCCTGACTCACAGAAGAGTGTTTCAGCTGACAACCAATGCTCTCTCACACCCGTGTTTTGGGAGGATGGGTCTGTGCCAGTGGTTTGGGGACCCTGCCTGCAAGGTGGAAAAGAAATGCATCACCTCAGGTGAAGAACAGAATTGCCCCTGACTCTCCTGTTTTGGAGGTGCATCCTTTAAGACTATTAGATAAAAGTTTAAATGATGGTGTAAGGGAAAAACATTGTTCCTGGTTGTGTTTTAGAAGAAAAGAGCTCCGCACTTTGAATGCAAGAAGCCCTTGGGTGGACTTTCGGGCCCCTGGAGACCAAGAGACTGTCCAGCATCCCTGAACAAGGGGAAGGGGATTTAGGATTCGTCCTTTTCCTCACTGTTTCCTCACTGCCTGGTTTGAGGTAGGTCCTGCTCATCATCTTGGGAGCTTTGGACATTTATCTGAGAGGCCTCAGTATCCCCATGTTCTTCACAGGGCTCTGTGGTCCACTCCACAGTGGACACCAAGCATGCAGTGTCACTGCAGTGCCTGATTTTTCACTGGTTTGGTCTTTTAGTGACTTAAGGATTAGTGAGAATTTTAAGAGCACCCTGAAGTTATGGCAGCTTTTGGAAAATGTTCCCTCTGGCATAAGCCCGGCTTTAAGCACAGGGAGATCCTGTCCTACTCCAGAGGTTGCACATGGACAGGTTACAGAGACATTTTCCAGTGATCCAAAAAGGGAACTGTGTGTGCTTTCGACTACTTTCCATGGCTACTCCTTGTTAGGTGCTTGAACTAAGCTCTGACTTTAATGGTTACTCAAAGAGTAATTATCAAAAGCCCTCAGCAGTCTCAGCAAGGAAATTGAGGCTCTGGCCAAGCTACTGAGCACTGTCTTCTGCCCCCGATGTACTTTCCAGTCCCCATTAGCAACCTCCTTCTCACTTACTGTAGTGGGGCCACTGTTCCCTGTAGAGAAACAGGCACTTCTAGGAACAGAGCTTCAGCTGACCTGATCTGGGCACCTTCCTTATCATTAAATAAACTTCATGCCAAAAATGCCTGTTACTCTTTCTTGCTGTGAAAGGTGACAATCTCAGATGCACCCGGATTAACTGGGCACACCCGATGTAACTTCCCTGAGACCTTCCCAGCAGTAGTTTGGGAAGAAATAGCAGAAAAAGTGATGCAAGACTTTGTCACCTTCTTTCTCTTAGGCACCATACCCAGGAGGCAGGGAAGAGGAACGGCAAAGGGGTGTGGTTGATTTACTCAGTCCCCTGGCTGCTGTTTAGGTAAGTCACGTTTCTCGTATCTTTTGCCTACATGAGCTCATAAGTGCAAATACTTGCAGCTTCAAATGTGTCCATTCATTATTGAACAGGAAAGGGTAGCAGAGCACTTCTGTCAGAGGCTGGAAATTATAAAAGAAGACATAAGTGATGGTAGTAAAAACCAAGCCGTTATCAGAGGAAGAAAGGGGGTGGGGGGAGGAAAGCAAACCCCTTGCATTTATTCCTCTGAGGCACAATTAAAACCCTGAACGGAGATTTTCGGAAAGGACCATGTTATTCCCTCTGTTTCACGCACCACACTCAAAATGAATTATGAATTTGCAGCAGAAGGAAGCCTTTCATCCCAGCTTTAGCTATTTGACTCAAAGTTTAAAACTAATGAACCCGCAGGGCCCCTTTCCGCCTTTCTGCACCAGCACAAGCCAGGGACATCTTGACTGGTGTGCTGGGAGGTTGACTGGTGCAAAGCCTGGGTGAGGGCAGGGAATGCAACACCTCAGCAGGGCATAGATGTGCAAATTCAGGCTTGAGGTGGTTCAGAGTGAGACCGACCATCTGGGACTGGCTGCTAACCTTCAGAGTTGTTGCTACATGCCCAGAGGGAATGCCCTCTCTTTCAAAGACATCTAATTCATTTTTCATGGTGGTTTGGACTTGGCCTTTTTCGTTTTTTTTTCTCCCCAGAAAGTCCTGGACATGTGATGGAACAAAGCTATTAGAGGTGATTCGTGATTTATAAATAATAAGCATGTGTCTCAGCTCGGAATATAAAATAAGATATTTGGAAATTAAAAGCCTGCTTTAAATGGCAGATTCTTTTCATTCCTCTCCTTCCAATGTAAAAAATAAAAATGTCAGCTCAAACCTTGTAAAGATTCAGATAACCCATGAAAAATGGACAGTGCCTTTCCTCAGCTAAAACAATTCCTCTCTGTCAACCTAAATGCACTTTTATTTAATGTATTTAACCAGATCATCATCCAGGGCAGCCTACAAGTGGAAACACCAATCACAGAGCTTACGCCTGGAAGCCCTAAGACATCTTCCTCTCCATTTGATAAGGCTGAGACCTTCCATTCTTGGCATAAAATAATCATCATTATGTTTCTAAATAGTCAAGGATTGGAGAGTTTAAAATTTCCTGGGTGGAGATGAAGTTTTCTGTTCATTGTAGCAGTTAATATTTTTTTATTTGGAAAGTTAATGTGATATTGACTTTGTGCAAGAGAAAAATATGTTGCCATATTGTGATAGATGCAAAGGGTGAAAAGGCTTCTTAAAAGCAGATTAATATTTTTTATTCATTTTAAACACATTCCCAGTGAATCTGTAATTGCCCAACATGTGAAGATTTTTCTGTGAGGTTAAACATTTTACCCTGTTTTTCTTGAAGCTACAGCTTTATTTCTTTCCCTTTCCAAACACATACATAAGAGAAGAGTAATGTTATTCCTTGCCATGAAGTGTTAAAGTTAGGTAGCAGCTGTGACGGTATCAGCCAATATGTTGCTTTTAATGATCTCACTCATACATTATGAATGAGGAATTTTGAAGGCAGGAAAACACAGTGAACATAATCTTTAACTGTTCAGCTACTAAAGAGCTCTCTACATGAAAGTTACAGTCCCTCTGACTTTCCTGTTCGGAAAAGAACGACGTGACATCATGCTTGGCTTTACATCAGTGTAAACCAGAGATGTGGTCAAACCACAAGCAGTGTTAATAGGTTTCCATGAGTTAAAAACAAACAAACAAACAAACCAGCCTTTCGATGCAGTCCACTTTGTTACACACCCCACAAAATTAACCCTCTAATTTCAAAGCAGCATGTTTGCCCACCAGATCTCAGCTTGGCAGATGAGTTTTTATATGTGTATTTTAGTACATGGAGGTTTTTTGGGGTGCTGCTGCTTAGTTTGCATCTCCTGTTAGAGATGGCACCAGAAAAGAGTATGCTAATGGCTCCATGACTCCTCCATCAACCATGAGCTCTTCGTTATGCAGGGCTGGGTGAGTCATGCCAGGGATATTGAAACACCCAGCCTGGCCATCAGCACCAGTCAGGTACCAGTGAATGGGGCCTGTGAGGGGGTCCTTGGCCCCATGTCCCTGCTCAGCTGGGTGCCACTTTCCCTTGCAGACAGGCACTGCCCCTTCTCACTGCTCAGCGTTTTGCCTTCATTCTCTTTTTCCTCTTGGTCAATTATTCCCCCGGAGAACCAGGATCTGGCCGTAAAGGCATCCCATAAAATGCTCCAGACAACTGCATCATTTTTTCTTTCTTCTTGGACTGATATTTTAGCCCCGATCCCCCAAAGACAAGGATCAGCTGCAGACTTCCCTAAGGCTGCCAGAAACAGGTATGGCTCATGCCCTGTCCTTCCTGCCTTATCACTGCCGGACGTGAGGAAGAGATTATTCCTTCAGCCTTGCAATAGCCTTTTGGGTCCAGGAAAACTGTGAAATCCCCAGCCAGGCTTCTGGTCTTTGTGCTCCTGGAGTGGTTGCTGCTGGCCAACCCATGCCATGACCCATTGCTCTAAGCTTGGCAGTGCTTAAGGCCAGGTTGGATAAGGCTTTGAGCAACCTGGTCTAGCGGGAGGTGTCCCTGCCCATGGCAGAGAGGGCTGGGACTTTGTATGATCTTTAAGGTCCCTTCCAACCCTTAACATTCTATGATTACATGATTCTATGTCCCATCACAACCACTCCTGTGCAGGAGCCCACCATGGGCACTGAGGACTGTCAGTCAACCACAAGCTGACGCCTCTTCTTCTTACCTACAGGCTATTTTGCTACGACATAAAGGACATTCTCAATTTCCTTAAGAGAAATCAGTCTCTTTCCATCCTTCCCTTAGTGTCAAGTGCTAAATATTTTGGGATAAATCCTCTTTCCTTCATATAGAATTGAACACTCGCCTTGCTTAATAAAGGATTTGGAAGATTTTTGCTTATTTCTATTGACTGCATAACAAAGGCATATCTATGTCCTCCAATTTGAGGGCTGCTGGGGTCAGAGAAGAGGACACATAGAGCTTTTCCCCATGCTCCTCTCATGTAATTCAGCCAAGGGCAGTGGAGGGGAACACAACAGAGGAGGGAGAAAGGAAAAATAATTCCAGTGAGGAAAGGAGATGCTTGGAAGACTCTTATGCAACCTTTGAGTCTGAATTTTCTTTGTGTGAACTATCCTAAAATTGAAGCAGGAACCACAGGGAGAAATGATCAAGCCAGTGCTTTGCAGGAAATTAAATTAGATCATAATTTCTCTTACTAATTTTAGGAAACCATGACTAGATGCATTTCTGGATTATATTTATATGCAAATATTTTAATATGGATGATGTGCTGGAAGACGGGTATTCATTGCCCTACTAAAAGAAAAAGAAAAAAAAAGAATATTTACATCTGCTTCGGGAGACAATTTGTCTGTGGAGGACAGCCAGAAGGGAGAATCTCAGAAATGTTGATTTCATCCCTCATAGGCAGGTATGCTGAGCCACTCCTGCCTTCACAGCACGGCACACACTCGAGAAGAAAAAGAAAACATAATGCAATCACCTCTCGGCAGGATTCCCTTGTTCTTGGCACTAGGATTACTGAAGACAAGACAGGAAACACAATGTGCAAAGGAAGAAGAAGACAGGCAGAACGGCAGCCCACTGTTCCTTCTGGGGTTGCACAGGCCTGCAGAACATCCTCCCAGGCATCGTGTGAGCACCTAGAATCACACACGGTATGGCTGGCTGCTTGCAGATGCCTGGGGCAGCCACCAAATCTGTGTCCTCTTAGACCTGATCCCTGCTGAGAATGCCTTGATTCAGACCCAGGCCTCCATCCCCACTGGCCATTCGTACCAAGCCAAGCAGTGACCCCACGGGAATGTCCTCTCCAGGTCTGTATTCCTTTGGGCACCTCATCCGCTGCAGGTAGTACACAAAGCTCCTCTGATGGCAGGTGAGCTGGAACAGAAGCACCTGAGCTGGGTTTGTTTGGAGGAGGAGTTTCAGCTGGTGCTGGGCCCACAGCATGGGCAACCTCTGGGAGTGTGGAGAGGTTCTTGCTTTGGATGGGTTCAGTCCTTCCACTGAGGCTGAAGAGCAAATAGTGATATTGCTATGGGAGTATTTGCTGTCCAAGGTTTCTGTTGAGGTCACCTCTCAAAGTCAGAAGTTGCAATTTTAGTGCTATGCCTTAAAGAAATCCACTCCTGGCCACAACACCCGCTCTGTCCTCCTTCAGACTCCTTCCAGACATGTCGCCTTACAACCAGTGGCAGCAATCCAAGGCTAGATGCGATAAAGTGTGACCTTCCTTCCTATTCCTCACCACTCTTCTTTCTATTTTTTATGAAATCCCTCTGCCTCCCACTTGCCACTTTGAATGAGACGATGATTCATTCATTTATAAATTCATTTACTTATACTTTGCTTTCCCATTCTCTGCTTCTGTATATTTTATGTCTCTACAACTTCTACAACTAAAATCATCTTTAATTAAGAGGCTTCTTCAAATCTGAACTTTTGACATCTTAACCTGCATTTTTTTCATCCTTCACTATTACAGTTAGGTGCCTTCCAGAAGAGACAGTTGCCTGCTTTTAGTCGCTATGCTAATATTTTCATATCCGAAAAATGGCAGTCTTAATTCCTCTTCAGAAAAAAATAGTTAAAGGTCTCTAAATAAAAGACACAAGATCTGTAAAGAAGGCTTTATTTACCACTGCATACCTGTGATGGATGCACTCGACCCATTAACCAAATAAGGCAGTTTGGAATAGGCTCCAAAGGAGATAAAGGCCTGAGCCATAGACGGGCTGAGAACTCCTCCAGGAAACACACAAAGGAACAGAGTGACCCAGTGAACATGGATGCATAGGAGCTTGGAACACCAATCACGCAATTAACAGATGAATAGAGGGTGGTTTTTCCAAGACTCATTTGTCCAGGAACAAAGAAATTTGTAGGTACAGGATGTTTCATGCATACTTTTCCCGTTGTGTGCAATTTGACTACAGGCCAACCACTTTATTCCATAAATATGACAGCCTAAGTGAGCCTCCTCTGAGCTCTCCCCGCCAGGCAGTGTGGCTGCGTGGCTGGAATCTACCCTTGAGCTGGGACACCTCTCAAGGTTGCTCCTTGAGGCAGAGTGACCTTCTACTAACAAGAGATCTTTGGATGAATCCAATTCAAGTTCTCTCTAAATTGCATCTGGACTGCAGACCAGGTGAGTCTACCCTTGAGCCGGGTTTGATGTTCCTGACCTGGGATTAAGAGATCCTTCCTTGCCTAGGGCAGAGCGACCCCTTACTCACAACAGATCCTCAGTGAGTGACTGACAGCACTATGAATTAACACTACTGAAATCCATGTGGCCAATTCCATTAGTTATAAACCATGTCCAAGTCTGAGACCAAGATGGGCCCCAGCTGCACTTGAGCTCCATCAGGACTTTAAAATGCAAGGGGGTCCACTCTGAACCTTGTGACTCAACAGTAGGATCTCTCTTACCCTTCTGCGTCTTCAGTCTGTGTTTAATAACAATTCTAGCTCGATTCTAACTTGATTTTCCTGTGTATGTTTCTCCCATATATTAAGTAATAGAGTGAACTTTGCCATCGAACTCTGTGAAGTCACACTTTCTCAAATTCATCTTAAACCCACTTTTGCTAATAATAACTTTGATGGAAATTTTTTAAGAGATTTAAATCGCTCATCCATGACAATATCATCCCACCTACTGTCCTTCATGAGGCTGTGCAGTGCAGGCCTCTTGGTCCTGCTGTGCAGACTCCTTGTACTGTAATGACATAGTTACTTAATCAAAAAAGAAAAAAAAATTTAAAAATAACTTAAAATCTGTTGAGGATTTCTCATTACCAGTAGATATCTTTGAGCTCTTTTGATGGCTGCAGCACATTGCAGTTCATCTAACTGCATTCTCTCTGCCACTTACTTAGGTTTGCTTCTCCTTCACAGGAAAAATAAAATATTTTCTCAGCCTGACAGACAAGGATTCATGTTCTGCTCTTTCAGTAATTTGGAAAATGAAAATATACTGCTCACAGCTTTTTGTTATTTTTAACAGAACTATATTTTATCCTTTCTTGTCAGAAGCGAGACAGATTAATGGCTTCTGGAATTTATTTCCAATGCTGATTTTGTTTCCAAAAGTTCCAAGAGCAACGAGACGGATCTGCAGTCCTCTCTCCACCGGGAAAGGGAAGTGGCATCTGTTCCTGCTTTGTCCTCAGAGCTGCCAGCGAGGGTGTCTGGATCAACCATCCATTCTCTCTGCCAGTGCATGTAGTCAACCTGCAGCACAGGCCAGAGGGCCCTTTCCTGCTGATGTAAATGAGAATTGGCCTGGGAAGTGCTCTGATACGTGGCAAGGAGCCAATAACCCCTCAGTTTTCTGAAGGAACAAGAGAGTTTTAAATCATCTTTATTTTGCACGTCCTTTAAAACTTGTGATAAGCAAAGCTTAGCTGGACTTAAAACCCTTGGCTTACTGCTCTGGCTTTTAGCCTGGTTTTTGCTCTGCTGGCTGTCCCCCTGTAGAGATACACAGCAGGCGTGGTCAGCTTGTGGCTTTCTGTCCTAAATTGCTATGCTGAGCTTCACACATGGCCATAATTCCTCACCAGTGAGCTGCTACCTCTGCCTGGTCCTGCAAACAGGAAGACCTGTGATGTGATTGCCCAGTCCTTCTACCAACATTTTGATCAGACACAGGTTTCTGGATGGCATTTTACGTGTCTTTCTGGAGACTGCCAGTCCAGAACCCTGATTTTCCAGTTACAGACAGTACAAGGTAGTCACAAGCTAAAGACAGCCAGAGATGTGTAGGGTATGTCCAGGGCAGCTTTTCCAGTGCTCTCAACCAGGAGAGACCAGAGGATGAGGCTGCACAGAGGGATGAGGGCAGAAGCAAAGGCTGCTGCTGGTGGCTCTGGAGATGTCTCCCTGCTCATTACAATTTGACGTGGAAGCCAAATCAGATCATATAGTATTTGTTTCAATGCAGTTTTCTGTGTGAAGTGGAGCAGGAAGAATAGAATACCTCAGTTCCAGAAGAAACTGTTTTCACTGACTTTCAGGCACAACAGATGCCAAAGCCTCAATTGCTCCTTCAGCAATTTCTGCATTTCTGAAGTTTGTGGCTGATCTGGAGCATATTTTGTAATCCAGACTTGTTTTAGGTTCTTCAGGTGGTGGTGAACTCAGAGCATCATGAACTAAATAGATCTAATTAACTCAATGGTTGAGAATTTATGCCTTATCCTTTACGTGAATTTATCTGTCTTCAGCATCCAGCTACAAAATCTTATTATGCTACTGTCAGTGAGATTAAGGTTTTCCCTCCACACAGGTACACGGCATAGCATTAATCTGCCCAGTTTCAGACACCTGCAGTGCACTCACATCTATATCTGTGTTAGTTGTCAGTGATCCTTTTTGTGGGCAAAGGAGACAAATGAAGACTAGCATGATGTGAATTACCTCCCTTAAAACAGATGTCTAGCACAGATCAGATGAACTACCCTGCAGAAGTGGCTCTTTGTTTCAGACTGGATGGTCAGCTCTATCAAAATTTAAGACTAGAAATAGTCACCACTTAATCTAGAGAAGCTATTTGGACCAAGTTATAGTTTAACCTACAGAGGAAAGAAACCGCTATGAAACTGATAGAGATGCTGGGCATCAAGGATACTTCCTAGCAATATTCAACCCTATTGTTCACTGTATCTGCAAATGGTGGCTGGTGGCTAGAAATTACTTTCATCTCCCTACAGAGAGTCAGTGCCATGACCATTTTTCACTTTGGTCCCATATGAGCTTTCAGGTTTAAGCATGTGCAAATTATACCTGTTTCCAGCTTTCAGTGTTTCAGGGTCACCTGCAATTTATCTGGTTTCACCTCAGGTAGATTAAATGAAAGAAAGAGTGTTGATTTTTAAAACTGAGGAAACTCATAGGCTAATATTTCCTTTATTTTATCTGATCAGATTTAGAAATTGCTTCTGCCTCAGCCATGGAGGAGAATAAACTACCAGGGTTATATACAAAGACAGTTCAAAGTCTGGTTTATTATAGTATGGAGAAAAGGGGTTAAAATCAATAAAATTCAACTTTAATTGATTTCCTATAGGGAAGAGTCTACTCTATAATATCTGAAAGCCATTAGTCAATGTGTCTTTGAAGTATTAAATTTATTATAAAAACCCTGAAGATATTCTATTTTAAATACATGGAACCTTATATGCTTACTGGATTATAGATGTGTATTAAATATAACACTCACCCTCTAATGGATCACAGCAGCATTTTCACGCTACTATCATTATTCTGAATCTCATCTTGCTCCTGCGAATTCACACAAAAGCTACCTATAAAATGCCTATCTGGCATTATGCCCACTTAATTATCACCTCAGGGATTATTATAATGGGCACATGGGGATCTCCTTTGAGAGTACAAGGCCAATAAAATATCATCTCTTTATGCTTTGATGTTTAGGACCTTCCTTCAGATGCCCCAGGTGTCTGGCAAAGGGTCCTGGGTTTGGGGTGGTGTTAGTGGGTGGTTTTGTCCATGTGTTGAGTTTATATTTAGTGTCCCTGACAAAACTAACCTTCTGGTAGCATTTCTTGGAGGTGCAGTTACTTTCCAAGGAGAAAATACAGTGGACTTTGTCATGCCCAGCTCCATGCTGAAGCTGCTACAAAAACAGAAGTGTGTGACTCAGTGTCCTGTGTTTTGCTCTAACACAAAGCAACACTGTTATTGTACCTTAGGGGGGAGAGGCAGAAGAGAACATGTTTATGAGACATGAACCTGCACATTCTACTGGTGACGAAATATGCCCAGGTCCATTACCGGAGAAATCAATTTATTCCCAAGAAATAAAACTACTGAATGATAAAATATTAATTTAGACCACGAGCTTTGTGTCAAATAGATTTTTTTGTTTGTGAACTAGGAAAAAAATGGGGTTTTCTCTTTATCCTTTTAAAACTTCTGTAGCAATGTCAAGAATTTCTCAAGATGCAGCTTTGACAGATGTAGGCAGTGGTTGACTAGGGCAAACAACTAATTTTAATTTCCTTTTCAATTTCTTAAGAAAAAACAACATCTTAGACTTCTGAAAAAGTCGTATGATGAACTTAGCAGGCTTCCTCCTATTATATAGAGTGATTTGAAAACTGATTTGCTGATTTATCAAATGTTTCTCTTTCTTTGCTAAACAAAGAGTTTTTTCAATAACTATATAGATTATGCAATGGATTATTAAATATTACTGGAAGTTTCTGACCTTACTCTTTGGGAAGGCTTTGATGGGAATGGGAAAGTCTGAGAATGATAAAATCTGGTGCTCATAATGGAAGCAGAGGAATAAAGAGGAAGTGTTTGGTGGTACTCAGCAAATGACAGATTCATTGCTCCGTGTGTACTTCTGACTCAAAAGCACAGAATTGTCAAAATGTAGATGCAGGTCCAAAACCAAAATAGAGGAGTGATGTGGCAGGGAACTAGAAATCTTTCCCATGAGAAGAATCATCTTTGTCCGTGCTTGGATGCTGTGGCAAGAGGGCATATATACATAAAATGCAAGAAAATAACATATTGATTTTGCTGTTAAACGTTATAATACGTTCTTTGTTGTTCCAGGAAAGGTTAATCGTGTTGCCCAGAAGAGAAACACACTATTATGTTCTAAACTATTCCTGAGACTAATGAAAGTACATTTAAAAGGTATTATCCTAAGCTACAACAGAGGGTAGGAGAGGCTCACAATTCACTTAGCACAAAGCACCATGAGAAACAGGCCTCAGTGTTTATGGGGAGAGCCAGACTTTGCCAAATGGGGCTTAAAAGAAAGTTCATTTGTTAATGTGCCAAACACATCACCAACCCCCTCACTTGTCACCCACCTCTGGTTTCCAGAATACCAATAAGTTTCCTTCTTTTCTCCCCTTCCTTGGAGTGGTAGTAGCAATTAATGTGGACTGAAGCTGAGACTTTTAAGGAAACAAGAGGAGTTTTGCAGTTCCTGTTTCTGTGGTGAAGAACTATTACATGTTTCTCTGTGCTCCTGACTAATCTTGGATGCAGCCTATGCTTGGTGCCACCACCCTATGGCCTTCCACTAGACAAGGCATCTAGTCAGATAAATCCTTATTTGCACATGATGGAGAGAAACAGGCACTTGTAGAAGCCTGTTTTAGGATGGGATGAATAACCCATTAGCAAAACCTCCTTCTCTTTACAGTCTCCGCAGCAAGTTTACAACAAGTAGCTCATTTTCAGACACTTAAAGATACCTAAAGGTACATGGCTCAGCTTGAGGCTAAAATACCTAAATGTCAGTGTTTGCATTTGAACTGTCTGCCCGAACTGCTCTTTCAGTCAGGGCAAATGGTGTCAGTGACATCAGTAAAACCAAGGGACATGAGCACACACTGTGTCTGCTACGGTGTGTGTTGAATCCTTCTCCAGGCTCCTCTGACCGTAAAGATAAAGGCTGCAAGGAAAAACCGATCAATTCAACCAAAATTAAGACTTAGTTCAGTAATTAAGGTTCATTAATTCGTTTAAAAAGTAATTAATGAGCAATCCAGGAACTACACATTCAGGGTTGATATTAGCAACACAACAAATAAACCACAGTAGGAGACATTTACACAAGGTTAATGTACCACCATAGACTTTTAAACACCCTTTTATAACCAATACCCCAAATCTCAGTTTTGCAACCACACCCCTTCTGAGTTGTATGCCCCTCCAGGCCAGGTGGGACACAAACAGAACCCCCCTGGAAATGTGGATTCCCCTGTTTCACACCTCTTTTAATGGACATGTAGGTGCTCCAGCAGATGGAGGTCAGACAGGATAACCCAAAACACCTCAGCTGACCCTGAACACCCCCATCTAGGCAACTGAAGCCAAGAGACACGTTCTTCTGTTTTCTTCACACATGCATCAGTGCCTGCATCCAGACGGTCTGTGATCTGTCCTAGGGGCTGAATCTCATGATCCCATGAAAACATTCAGATTTCGTGTCTCGCTGCTTGTATGTACAAGTTTTCTGCTCTTGAAGATGTCTAATAGTTTTCTTCCCTTTATCTAGAGTTCCTCCTTCAGTGAAATCTGCAGGCTCCATTCTGCAGTCCCTCTGCCTCCTTTGCCATTAAGTACAATTTTCCTAAGAGCCAAGGAGGGAGTGATGGAGAGACAGGAGATCTATCCAAGAGTGCAGGATGCCTCTGAGTGCTGAGGCATGCCCTTTTTTGAGAAATTGTCAGCATGTGAATTGATTTCTATTTCAAGGAGATCAAAGCTGGCCAGCAATTAACCATTTGCAGGAATTACTGGCTGACCCCTGCAGTGTAATGCACAGGGAAGACATTTTCACTGCCAAGCCTGCTGTTTCATTCAGTTTTGGGTAAGGAGTGCTGATTAGCTAGGCAGGGTCAGATCCTGGCATCAGTGCAGTCAGTCTTACCGCAACCTGCCTGTTTCCCTTGGGAAAAGGGGTGTCACTAGGCTCTGCCAGGGTGGGATGGTGCAGCCCTGAGAGAAGGCAGCGCACCCTGACCTTCCTAACCCAAAATTCAGTGTGTCCTTTGGGCATATTTTATAAAAGCATCCAGGTTGTGTGCTCTTCACACCTGGAAAATATCCCCTCTTACCTCCCTTGTCTGTCATTCCTACTCTGCCTCAGAACCACCCATTTCCTCTGCATCTTTTCATCCATACTTCTTCAGGAACATTTACTAAATTACCTGGTGATTAGTGGTTGTCACTCACAGTGGGAACGTGCTCTCTGCAGCTCCCCATAGTTATGGCTGGCAGAGGAACACTGCTGGTTTCCCAGGAAAAGAAGGGAGTAAGGAAGACTCGCTTAGATATGACCACAAACCGGGAATTTGGCTGTGTTCAAGATTTACATTGAATGCTGTGTAATGGCTAAAAAAGCCTCTTTTCCCTTTTCCTTTTCAGAATGGTTTTGTTTCTATAATGATCCTAGTCAAAATTATCATTTCAATCTTTTTCAACTAAAAGAAAAGACTTTTTAATGACATGGAAGTTTTGATGGAACTGTTTCCATTTTTATTCCTTCTAAAAAAAGAGCTAAAGCAAACTTTTTAAATTTGTGAACAGAAATTTAAATACACGACAAAGAAAAACATTTTCAATGACATTTTTCTTTCTTGTAATGTAAAAAAGATTTTATATATATATATGTATATACATATTTATATCTTCCCAAAGCTGCTCTCACAAAGAAATGCAGAAGAAGATTTCAGAAACATTACAGCTGAATTTTCTTTTTCAAAGCTGGAATGGGGACAGATGATGATGATCTTTCTCTCTCAGAGCCCTCACCAGGAGAGGAAGGATGGCTGCAAAATTTACTGCATTAATCTATAAACTCCTTGTGGAACATGCCCTGTAACTTAGTGCTGGAGTTTTGCAGAAATTCAGGTATTCTGGCATGCACTGGTAGTGAATGGAAGAGGTAAATTAAGAAGAGCTATTTTAAGAAAATCTAAATGCACAAGGCTGATCAAGGGCTGGGAGGGTGCAGTATCCAGCAGTGGTGCTCACAACACCTGTAACTTGTCTGCTGGTGGCATTGCAGCAAAACCACGGATTTTCCAAGAAATGATCGATCTGTCTCTTATTTCATCTCCTGAACATCCCTGTCTCCATCCTTCTTCCTTCCCTCCTGCTCCCCCATATCTTCTCCAGACCACTTCCCACATACAACATTGCCCTTACAGAGAGAGCTCAGACTCTTGGCTGATAATCACAGCTCAGGAATTGCAATGTCCTTTTCTGTACTCTTTACAAATTTCTCTCTGCATTAGGTACTTTTAATGCTGCTGCAAATTGTGATTTCCCTGGCTCTTGCCTTTGAGATGGATCTCTTTCTACCTCCCCTGGCTCCATCTTCTCCATTGCTTTAAAGTTTTGCCTTTTTTTCTGGTAAGACTTCATGTTTTTCTTGGTTTCATCTGACCCTTTTTAAATTGATCAGTCTCCTTTGCTTCCATATTATATCTTCACCTGAGTGCTTTTGGTGGTTTTTTGGAACTACCTCTTCTCATTAAAAGGAACTGTGTGTTTCTGTCTGCATAGCTACCATATTCTCTTCCTCCTCCAAATGTCATCCTTCCTGACTGCCCACAGATGATACAGACTCACAAACATTAAGCCCAAGAGCAACCACCAAATCCTGTTGTCTGACGTCCCATTAAGACCTAAGGGCATTCCATTTCATATGTTTAATTCACTGCTCTGGTGAACCATGTTTTCTCTCCAGTAACACATCTACATCCTGCAGTCGAGATCCCTCTCATGTAATCCAGATAGATCCACCTCTCAAGGTCTTGGAGACACAGGAATTTCAGGAGCAGCCCCACCGTTTCATATGTGTTTTCTACAATCTCCTCAAATTCTGAGCAGCTGTAACACCAAAAAGTGCACACACATTCCAGCACAGCACTTCGCACCACATCCTGGATTTCAGTGTCTTGCACAGAGGACAAATGTCTTCCCTGTTCCTTCTCAGCACTCTCCCGGTTTTGCAGCTAAAGATTGGATTAGAAAACTTATAACCACGACATCTTTTGGAGTACAGGATGTGATGCACTTGAGCAGATTCTTCATTATAAATCTGACAACCTTGCCAGAATTAGTGCTTTACAGCATATAGTTTCAGCATGTTCCATGTAAGTTTAATCTGCTTTCTGTGTTCCCAGATTCTTAACCCTTCTGTGATAAAACTCAGTTTGTTAGAGTAGGCCCAAGTTAACAAGCAAACAAGATTGCTTTGATGACTGATTTACTCCATTAACACTTTTGCATGACATAAGTATTTCTTGATAGTTTTGTGATATTTTAATTACTCATTTGATAATTTAATTGATTAGCTGGCTGTGTGCTACTTGGCCTAAGACAGAAGAAAATTTGTCAAGCATGTGAGATACAGGTGCATCTTCCTGCTCCTTCTGATAATAGAACAACATTGCTTTTGGGACATTTATGTCTGTTTTGGGCCACAACTATCCATCTTCAAACCTCCTTCTGGAAACTGGCCCACCTCAGTTGTTGCTCTTCTCTTATTTCTTTCAGCCCTTCTTTGAAAACTCTTCATAATGTTCTTAGGGATGGATTTTTTTTCCTCTGGTTCCTTTATATACATTTATAATTTTCCTGCACCTCATTAACTTCCCATTTATATTGATTGCTAGCTACTTTCCTTTCTTTCCCTCCACTTATTATATATTGCTTTTTTATTTCCAGTTGCTGCCTTCCTTCCCTGCTGATCTAGGATGGCCTTTTGCCAAAGTTCTCAGCTTGACATCAGTCAGTCTGCCGAGATGCTGAGACTATTAGCCGCCATCCTGACCAATACTGTCTCCTTATTTCTTGCTTTCTCCCTTTCCTCCTAGTCAGTCTGTCTGTCTCCAGCTACTGCCTCTTATTTAGAGAGAAAGCTTTTTAGTCAGAGATTTCTGTCTTTGCACAGCATCTACCAAGGCTTGATCCACTGCAAGAACTCAAAAACCCCAAGCTATAAATGGATGCTCACAGGAGGAAAAGCAGTAACTGCTTCAGAAGGTACCACCCTTCAGCTGCAACACACCAAGTGACCATGCAACCATGCTGAGGTCTTGTCAGCGTGAGGAAAGCAGAGCAGCTGAAATCCCTGCTAAGGTGTTTTCTGTAACCCTGCTTCACTTTGCACTGAAAGGGATCAGGGCTGCTCACCTGGTCACTTGGCTTGCATCAGTCAAGCAGGGGGGCGAAGAATATTTTTATGGGCGATAATTTCTCAAAACACCTTCAAATATTGTGTGAGCAAATGATTGGCTGTACATAATATTGCTCCATCCCGGAATAAAGAATTGAACAGGACACTGATGCCTTTGGGCCTGGCTTTCTTTGACTGCTTTTCCCATGAAGGAATTTATGGAAAGGAGGGTAAAAACACGTTCACACTCTGGTTGCCTTAGAAGCCACCCTGGTGATGTGAATACCTGTTTCTCTTTCTCTAAATAACACACTGCCTCATGTCGTGATCAGTGACTTTGACTAATGTAATTATTAAAGACTCAAAAGTTGTACTTGTGTTTGTCAAAACAGATCAAAGTTATGCTTTTATAAGTCTCCATGCAAACAGTGTGGCTCTGATAATACATCGGTTACTACTTATTATTCAATTGGTGTGAAGGGAATGAAAGAAGAAAAAGAGGAGGTTTGGGGGGGTGTGTGTGTGTGTGTGATGCTATTTTTCAATTAGTTTGCTGGTGGTTTTGAGCATTAAATTGGATAAGTGAAAGGTGGTGGATAGGACCCATCTGCCAGGAAATTGCTAGCATGTGGTCTTTTGTCTCTACCCTGCATTTGATCAGTGGTAAAGAAGAGCGTGTTGGTTAATTCATTCAAGTCCCTCTGGGGTGCACAACCAGCCCAAGAACATGCATCCTAATAAATAAAAACTCAATCACAGAATCACAGAGTGGTTAGGGTTGGAAGGGACTTGTGAAGATCAGCCAGTCAAACCTCCCTGCTCAAGCAGGGTCTCCTAGACCAGGTTGCAGAGGATCGTGTCCAGGAAGGCTGCGATATCTCCAGAAGAGGGGACTCCAGAAGCTCTCTGGGCAGCCTGTTCCAGTACTCTGCTACTCTCAAATTAAAGAAGTTTTTCCTCATCTGGGAAAAGCACTTTGTGCAAATACTGAGTAATGCTACACTTGTGTGGACCAAACAAGACAGTAAAGCTTCCCCTCCCCTTCTCCCTCTCCTCCCCTCATAAGCAGGATCCCATCTGAAAGAAAACCCATTCACAGGCTTAGGAAGAACCCTTCCCACACATATCACAGGCCTCTCTATGACTGAATGTCTAGATGCCACAGAGAAAACAGACCAAATTCTTGGCAGTTTTAAGCTCAACAGTGACAGGACACTCACCAAGACCCAGCCCATCAGCTCAACTCAAGTGAACCCTGTCCCTCCTTTTTTGGGGGTCCTGCAGGCTCAGCTCTGCTCGTAGGGCACCTGCTGAGTGGAAGCAAATCCCAGCACACCCTCAGACCATGTCAGAGGCACAGCTGAGGCTGCACAAGAGAAGCAGAGACAACCAGGAGACCCTACAGTAATTTGCCCAGGGAGCTGAGGCCGAATGTGTGCATGCAACCCCCAGCTTAGGAAAATGATCTCCACTTGTTAAAGGTCCTATCTCTGTGATTTTCAAAAAAGGTGCCCTTTTTCTTTTTTTAAAAGAAATTTTTGCCTCCTTTTGAAATGAAAAAGGACAAAGTGCTCCAGGTGAACAAAGTCCATTTCGATCTCTAGCTTAGATGGGTAAGTTAAGTATTTTACTCTTTTTAGATTGGTTATAATTTTCAAAAACTTTTAGACTTTCCCTTCCAGCCCTTATCCACATCTTCTGCATGCCTCTTGTTTCACTCTTGATCTCAAATCCCAGTTCATGTGGACCCTTCCATGTCCAGCAGGAGCAGATAGGGCATCCCAATACCAGTCCACAGACCTTGCAAGGAGTCAGGTATTTTGGGATTGCAACGAAGTTGATCTTGAGCTTCAAGATGCCACCAAGTTGTCAGACTCAGGTAGAATGCTTAATAGTAGAGATTAATGCACTGGAAGTGGTAGCAGCTATTGTGAACTCATGTGCTTCAGGCATCAGACAAAATATTAGCAGGTATTTGAATGCTCTATGATGTTCTTCTATTCTCCAATATGTTATCATGGCACAACATGTACTTACAAGATGACCAAGGTCAGACTCTTAAATCCTTCCAGTGAGCAGCTAGAGGATTGAATATATCATATTATTTACTCTCTAGAGTGCAGAGAATAAATATTTCCACTTGCCCAAGTACTGTTCTAAATAATCTTTCTCCTATTGTGGCTGTTTGGGTAGCACATCACAGCTTGCTTCTCTAGACTCATCACAGCTTTCACAGCCCTGATGAGGCTTATGATTGCTTTAATACACCAGATCCTTGAGTAAACCCAGTGGTACTATCTGAGGCTTTCATTAGGGATGCTACAGCTAAAAATAGCAGGCGTGCTCAGAACCCATGGTGATCAACTGTATCCCCTCTACAATGAATAATCCTCTTGTTCTTATTTTTCTCAAAACATGCTTTAAATGTGAGGGTTTTTTACAGCATTTTACTCTACTGGAAAATTTATAGCCTTTATCTTTCCTTTTGTCATGCTTAAACTCAGGGTAGCAACAGAAGTACTGAGCAACAGCAAGAGCTGAGCTAAGAACACCATCCTCTACAAAGAAAAATCATGGATTAAGTTGCTTCCAGGGAGAACTATTTATGATTCAGCCTGCAAATAAAAAAGACAATGAATAGTATCCCTTAGCAACCCTGACAAAATCCTTGCCTTATATCAAGAAATAAACTGTTAAGTTTTGTTATGTATAATCACGTTAAGTCCTCAAATCAGAGATAATTTAAAGCTTGCATGGTCAAGAATGGCATCTTTGAGCCCTCCTTAGAGCACTGTGGTTCAATTTAGCCATCTTCACAAAATTAGTTTTCCCAAAACTTTCTCAGAATGTCACTCTGCATCACTGCAGAAACAGCAAAATTCAGCCAAGGTGACAGGAGTCCTCTGCAGCATCCCAGCTCCTGGGTCCTTCCCTTCTCCTCCCCTCCCCAGGTGCTTGAAGGAGTTTCTCTTCTTGCGAAAGCAGCTCATCTTTCAGCATGGGGGAACTGAAAATTCAAGCATGGAAAAATCACCAGGTCTCTGATCCTTTCTCCTGCAAACTCATTTCTGCTCCTGGAATATTCTAACCTGACATAAGTAACAGCAGAAAGAAAGGGCGTGAATAGAAAATTACTATCCTTGTACATTTGTTTTGGCTTTTTCTAACATGCAGGTGGGTGTTTCAAAGGTGGGTAATTGGCACTGAAGAAGGTAACATGGGAGCCAATGGAATAGCCCTGTAAATGTGTTTTGGCTGTCTGTGATCATTGTGAAATTGCTTTCTATCAGCACCTGCGAGACAACATGGATGGATAGAATGGAACAAATTAATTGGAGTTAATTTTCATATTTAACAGGAAATCCTCTTGAATGGAATCTCAGAGAAAAATGACAAAGTTTAATTGCTTTCTGCATTTTTGCACACACACACACACCCCCCTACACAGAAACAGCTGGCACAGATTTCCTTCACAGATTCAGGACTCCAGTGCTCTTTCTGTTTCTGGAAAACTTAGCTGGTGGTTTGTGGTCATCCAAACCCTCCAGCACAGCAAGCTCTCACACCAACATTGCAGGCAGATGAAGAAATGCCCTGTTACCTTCTGGACACCCAAGAGCAAGGCTTTGTGTGGCTAAGCCAGAAGTTTATTTATAGGTGCAAGTAAATTCAGAGGTTTAATGGTTTCTTCTTCCTGCATATGGCAGTTACCATGACATTTGTCTTTAAAAAAGTATAGATTTTAGGTGAAAGCAAATGCATATAAAAAGATAAATTCCAAAGTAGATATAGCATTTTTCCACACTTTCTAAAATGGAAAATGAAGAGAGTTTGAACAGTTCCAGCCGTTGCTCTTGCTCTGCTCCCGCCCAGCCAACAAGCTGCCAGACCAGGGAGTTCTATATAGCCCTGATGCGTCTGGAGACACTGCTTGTCATATTAACCTCGTCGTCAATTAACATACAAAATCATCAGGGATAGCAGAAGACTTTCCTAGCAATGACCCAAGCGGTTTTATGAGTGTTTAGCAGGCACCAGGCTCACGTCTATAGTGCAGGACTGTTTGCATCCAGTCCTGGCTTATACTGTTCCCTGAATGCCTGTTTATTACAGGATGTGAGGATGATGGGACATACAGACATCTGTGCTAACCTCACTGTGTTCCCTGTCTGAGTCTTGCCCTAATTAAATTTGGGAGCCTGCTAATTTCTCCACGGACCAGTTTGCAGCACAGACAGCAAGTTCTCTGCTGAGATAATGAAACTGTTATAATCTGTAGGATACTTTTTCCTAGGCAGCAGAATTTATACTGAGGGTTAAAAAAAAAGAGCTGTAAAAGCTTGAGTTTTTACCATTTTTAAGTCTAAGATAGTAACCAGTATTTTTGCAGCTCCCTGAGAATTCCCACCATGCCACTGGCAACCTAGTGAATCATAGTGGACTGCCACATCCCCAAAGCTCAAACATGCTGGAGTTTGCTGTAATTTGTAATATGCTGTACTGCAGAGCCCTTTAGAAGTCAACATGATATATTTGTTATTAGCAGTCTGTGCTTTTGTTTTTCTCAGTGAGCAGAAGGAGAAGCTGGCAATCCCACTGTGCTAAGATGGGGCTGGAGAATAACGTGGCTCAGCCTCCATCGGCCGAGCCCTGTCTGCAGGGAGGGCTAATGCTGTTCTCAGCATTCCTCTGACATTCACTGGGAGGTGCTGAGGGATGTATTATCTTTATTTATTGAGGCCCCATCATGACTTGGATCACTCCTTAACAAGGTCACCATAATCACATTGCAATCAGGCTGCCCTTTCCCTTCCCAGTCCTGTAATTAGTGTTTGCCCTTGTAACTGGAAGATTAACCACATGACCTATTATTAACCTCTCTCCACCTATTATGATCTCTTTGGTGTTCCTTTTTAATGTAGATACTGTTGAAACAGGGGCTGTTCTAATTATATTGTATTAGTATGGGAGAGATTCTCAAACAAGTGGGAAATATGCTGATTATAGATTTAATGATAACTGCAAGTATCAGAAAGTGTAACTATTGTATAATTAGAGAGAAACTACAGTGCAAAAACACTTGGCTCTCACTCAGTGCTCACTGCAAATCAACATGGCTCCACAGGACAAACTGGTGTACATAGGTAGATACCCTGTCTGTCCCATGGAGACTCATTCCAGGCAGTCCAGTCCTGATGCTGACAGTCAAGTACCAGAGGCCCCCATATTCTCATCCTGGGTGGTTTTCAGCTCTCAGCAGGTGGGTGTTCACCTCTCTATTGGAAGACCTTCATACACTGCCCCAGTGCTTGTTCTGCATCTCTGCCAAGGCCTGGAATTGTTGAGGAAACACCTGGCCTGGTCAAGGGCAAGACACAAAATTAACAAAACATAAGAGGAAGGATACTGATGTCTGCAATTGCATTATATTTATTACAATTACTACAGTTATCACAAATTTTTAATGGCTCTGAACCAAGACACCAACTCACAGCCTCCTGAGATTTCTTATCCTGTGAACCTAATTGAACAAATCCTGAATAACCATCACAAACAGAGCACTAGTCACTGACTAGACTGCATCATTATTTTGGGACTAAGGATGCTGAGCCAGCAGGCCTTTCATACAGCTGTGAGCAATTCCTTGGTTTCAGGGCTAAAAGGGCTTGAAAGAATTGACTGTGTAAATGCTTTTGAGGCTAGTGCACCTCAAAAAAAATCTGACATTTACTCATGGTCAAAAAAAGCAAAGTGAGTTGTATAAGTATTATTCTGAATTACTCCAGTTTGGAGAGTTCATTGGGAATGTGCTCTCATACCTTTCCGAAAGCTGCTGAAATGACAATTACCCTCTCCAGTGCCAAAGGATCTGTGTCTGCACATGTATATCTTTCCTGATCCCTGTACCATGTCCCTCAGACCTCCTAATTCTGAGTCATCAGGTAAGAACAGTGCTTCTCCTCAGAAACACTCCTTACTCCCAGTTTTACTGAAATGGTTAGAAAAGAAGTGTGTGGATATGGAGTGCACACAGATGCATAAGGAGTCCCTGCTATCAGCTGGGGGGTGGATGAGGAAGCTGGTAGCAGCACCTAACAGTTTATTACCAGTTTCTGTTGGTTAACACACAGCATTGCACAAAGTATTCCCTCCTCTTGGGTTAACAGCCATCTGATGCTGTTATTTCTCCTCCTCATTCACGGTGACACAATTAGGTTGTACATGGGACACAAGAGGTCTAGTCCATGATTATGTCCAAACTGACTAATTGAAAGATGTCTCCTGGCTGGTGAGGATGTCATTGCTGCACCTGTGCTTGCTCCCACCTGGGCCCCATCTGTGGACACACCTGCCTTGCAGTTTGGATGCAGACCCTGATAAACTCGGGAGCAAACAGACCTGACATACTCTGCACTAGTCCTGCAAGTCGAGAAGGATGTACAGTTTCAGCCTGTAAAATTATTCAGGCACAGCAGAGCTATTGGAGTTCTTTTCTGTGCCTCCAATTCAGCAGCGAATGAAGTGACTCATGTACGTGTCAGGGTCCATTCACTGGTTTTGTGTTTGCCCTGTGTCTATTTGCTGATCCGTCCTAAGCCAGTCCAGAACTCAATTCAAATCCTACCCAACTCAGGGTGAGTCTTTCCTTTTGGACTGGGGCCCAGATGAGCACAGATGTTCAGGCTCATCCTCTGTGAACTCCTCGTGAGCCGCAGAGGATCAGATGGCCAAGTCTCTCTCCATGTGACAGGACCCCAGTGCAGCCAGGGGATTTGGGGCACACGTGCAGAGGGAGCTGTGGGCACCACCACCACGTCTCTTTGCCATGAAGGTCATCCCTAGATCTCTAGAGCTGTAATTCAACAGCCATCAACACTGAAGGGCTCCCAGTGCTGCTGGTGGTCCTGGACTTAAAAATTCGGGATATAATTCTGGGGGTAGCTGCAGCAGACATACCAATGAAGGCTGAATTTAACGATATCCTGCCCCAAAAAAGCAAAATAAAATATGTCAGTGACCAGCTCAGTGGGATGCCATCTTTTCGCTTCTGTTAGCACAAAGAAGTAGCAAATTTAAGCAGTATTTTAATCTAACAGCTTTCATAACAAGGAAAAAAACCCTAAATGACTTTGCGTTTGTTGACAAAATTATCCCTATAAAACGATCTCATAAATCCAACACTCTAAAAAATGCTTGTAACACTTTATGTTTTATCTCTATTACAATTTGCTGTAATCACAAAAGAGAAAAAATTTAAAGCCATCTAAAACTTGCAAACAGGTGGAAAGGAGGATTTTTATGATTTATAGTGTAATCTCCTTTCCTCAGCTTTTTGGGATATCAAAAGTAATAGTTTAATCACACATCTATCTATGCCAGGAAATAAAGGAAAGACATATGTGAGATGAAGGGGGAATTAAATCCAAGCAGCAATTCTGTGTGGTCTGGCAATTGGAAGAAAATCATCCATGTTTGCAGTTAATTCAAATTCACTTACCATAGGATGCTTCTTAAAATATTTCATTTTCGACTTAATTTGGCTGCAGTGAGTCCGAACAGTACTAACTGATTCTCATTTTTCATCCGCACACAAATGTTTGAATGCTGTCATTTTCCAATCTACCAGGCCAAGGAAAGACCTTCCACGCAGACCTGACAGCACTGCTGAGATATCTTTGCTGTTAAGAGTTTTGCTCTCTGGTGAAGTTCCGATGGTGCCTTCCCAAATGTCTTGGAGGAAAAGTTGGAAAAACCATACTTCATGTTCATGTGAAGAAATATGATGGTCAGTTATTTTCCATGTCCAAAATCATGTGCTTCATGAGTTTCCCCTGTGTTGTTGGAGGAATAAAGTATCTGAGATTTACAAGTCAACACTGACATTAGTTTACCTGGGAATGTTGGTTCATCCCTCCAATTTCTCAAGACTGGCTGAGAAACCATAAGAGACCCAGCCTGCTGTCCAGTGGGCACAGAGCTGAGGAGAGAAATACTGGCCTGGGGGCTGAAATAAGCAAAGACTCATTAACATTCAGAATCCATTTGATAGGGAGAAGCCAAAACAAACTCCAAGATAAGGAAACCACTGGGGGTATATGCCACATGAAGGGTAAAAAAAACACTCCACAGGATGTTTCTTAGGGTTTCTTTTAACCCCATCTAAGTGACAGGACCCCCTACCTTGGGCATGAATCATGAGTACTTTCCTATCATCTGTAGCAGTATCTTTTTCCAGGCTGCACAAGTCTACCAGAACAACAGATGATACCAGGCCTGAACGGGAGGGCAAAGTCTTCTGTTTTGCAGTATGATGGCAACAAGCACTGGGAGCTCTGCTGGTGGCAGAACATGGTGGTTTTTTGCAGGCTTATGGTTGAGAATGCAGGCAATTCGCAAACTTCCTAAAGTCCTAAGGGAATGTATTTTATTAATGTGGAAGGACATGCTAGGCTGTAGCTTTCCTAATCCCCGCCACAATACAAAGTAAGTGGAATAGGAGCATTCACACAAAGTTCCTCATGAAATACTGAACAAAACATGTTTTAAAGCACTGTTTTATGGTTTTGGACATACAGTCATAGTCCTGAGTCTCTTTCAAATTTGTCATTCCTGTTTTACAATTATAAAATTTTCTTTAAGCCCATCTCTGCTTCCTATGCCATATTTCCTACGCTGCCCCCTACCTACAGCCATTCCTCTGCTGTCTCTTAGCAGCCACTTGCCCTGGCTCTTGCTGAGAATTGAGGCAAATGCTCATATTTGCCCCTTGCTCTGCCCCACCAGTAGGATCCCCTGTGAATTCCCAGCATCAAACATCCCTCCTTCCACCACTGATAAGCCATGAGCTGAGCTCCCTTTTCAACACCAAGCATTCACCGCTTCCATTGGTCTCGGAGGATCAGAGCTGCTGAGTGTGTTGCTGCTGCCTGCCATGCTCTGAGGTGATTTTTCCAAAGTTGTTCTGATTATTCACAAGCCACGTGCTCTCATCTTTTGCATGCAGTGGTTTATTTCTTCTGCTTAATGGAAGCTGATGCTTTACATGGAGAAAGGCCTTTTTTATGTGAATCATGCAGAGTGTTTAAGACACAATTTGCCTGTGAGAAATCCTGGAGTTAATGTGACCTGACAACATAAAGTTTGGTTCTTCGTGCCTAGTTCCTAAAAAGTTTGCAAACGTGAAAGCTACAATTTATGACTAGCATCGGTGCAATCCACTTTTTTGGGGAAGAAATGTAAATTTTCTGATTTGCGTTGAAAACTCTAATTTATGTATTATCAAAGTAAGATATTCCTTAGTTGGAAAAAGTTTGATACCGCACAGAGAGAGCACTTTGCAGACCTATGGTACTATTTCAGTGACAAAGAAGGGAGTGACATGAGCAGGCTATAATTTCCCCGCAGAACTTGTGTGGGAGTTCAGCTGCGTGCGTGCGTCTGTGTGTGTGAGAAAGAGAAAGGGACAGGCAGAGAGAGGAAGAAACTTGCTGCATTATGCATTAATTTGAGTGTATGTAGGCAGAGTACAAGGCAGAATTTCCTCTCTTGGGGGCCCAGGATTAGGTCTTAATTTCGTGTCAAGGTACTTACGTAGAAGTGCTACAAATGAGTTTCCGGTGTGCAAAATTGCCCACTGCTTTAATTATGGCCATATTTAAAAAAACCCCACCATTCACTTGCATGGTTTAGTCCACTTATGCCTCTGAATGGCTCAGGATAGTAGAAGCTTGTGTTGTAATTGTTCACCCCAAATATGACCGAACTCCTTTTTTTCTGACCCCTCCTTTTCACTGCTACAAGAAAACTTGCAGCCCAGTACAAACAAATAAACAAAATCCCAAACAATCTTCAACCCCTCAACAGTTAAAAGATATACTTGGTTTACTTGTTACCAGGCAAGAAGGGGAATCTTATGAGGCCATCAGCTCCCTTAACATCTCAAGCCAGCTTTCTCCCCAAAGAGGACAGGGCAGTTCAGACTCAGTCACCACCTTCTCTTGATAACAGAGCTATTCCTGAGAAGTGCTGAGCACCACGTGGCAGTGTGCCAGAGAGGAAGCCTGCTGAGACCCTATCTACTCACCTCTTCTGGTTGTCAAAACCTGGGGCAGCGAGAGAAAACTCACAGAGGAATGAGACCCGCTTCTGATAGGTGACAGTGGCTCACATTACTTCTGACAGGACTGTGTTCAGCACTTAGCCTGACAGGCTCCCAAAACCCCAGTTGTAGGGGGGTTTGCAGAAGTGCTCTTCTGTGCCATAAGGAGATGGCCAGGTTTCCAGAGTTGCCAGCATTTAGTGGGATCTGGCTCTAAAGGTGGGACCTCAGAAATACTGCTAATTAAACACCTTTCATTAAAAAGCACACATGTTGCTTCAGAAACTGGGGGCCGGGGCTGTGGTTTTGCTGTTGCCAGCCGAGTTCTCCTGCTCTGGTCATAGCCCTCCCACAGGGCAGCTCTGGCTTTCACACGCCCCACAAGCAGCAGCTCATGCTCCAGCTCTCCTCTGTCTCTCTGAGACACTGAGTGCTCCCAAACCCTTCCGCCAAGCCCCATTAAACTGTACAAGGGGCTTGACTTTTATGTAAATTGTCATAATTATATCCACAAGCTCTGAACCAGGAAAAAAAAAAAATCCCTATCCGAAGTTTTCAGCTTGACAGTTTCTCTTGAAATGACAGATCCTCCATGTGCCATGTATCTAACACCCCAGTTGTATCTCTGTACATCTCTGTCACCTCCTCTCAGGCTCACAAGACCCAGAGCCTGGTACTTTCACCGCTATTGTTTTGCCAACCCCCATCTCCCACTCTGGCTCTACCACAGGGCCATGCTGATTATTTCTTTTATCCCGCTGCACGCTCAAACCCATTTGCTCTTTTTTCTCTTGCTCTTTCTGATCTGGCAGCACCAGCTTCGACAAGTGCACTTAGATGTACACTTACAACAATGTGTAGTACCCTGAAAGAAGATGATTTTCAGAGTGAAGGCCTCCTTGATCAGGACTGTTCTAAAATAGTCCAGTCTTTTTGAAGGAATGGGGCACTCAAATGTTCCACCTCATAAGTGATTCTCCAGGGCAAATTAAGACAGCTTTGTGTCTTGCACCTTGAAAATGACAACAGTCTGTCACAGCTTGATAGCTCCACTCCTGCTATTTTTGGAGAGGGGTAAACAAACTGGATCCAGAGAGGAGGACTTTTCTTATTCTCCAGAAGGGTACACTTGCTGTCACAGGCTGGATCACATATATCAAGCATCCCAGGCCTACTCTAGTTCATCCACTTCTGAGCTACCGCAAAAAACAACATCTGCACCTATTTGTGTCTGACTATACACACAGAAAAGAGTTAAGCCGTGAAGCATCTCAATACTAGTCTCCTTTACAAAGGAAAAAGTAGGGCAGAGTTATGTTGTTTGTCATGATCATGAAGGGAATCCACAGGCCAGAGACTGAAGGATTATCTCCAGCCTGCTCCTTTAGAAATATCCCACTAGTCGGTTTCTTACAGCTTTTCCTACGGATACTGAGCATTTCCTATCAACAAACAAAAATTTTCCATAGCACATTTTCTGCCTTTATGGTGATTGTTCGTTCACCACCTCTTGTCAATATTCCTTTTACCTTTTTTATGTTCTTCACCAGCACTACTTTTTACAAGATGCCAGATGTTTCTTCACCCTTAAAAGTCCCTCGAATGCAATCAAGCCATAGCCTCAGATGACTTAAATTCTCAATTATTTTCCTGAAGTCCCTGTATAAGCCAGTGCTGGGAGGGAAGATGGAGTGCTTCAGTTTTTTTCAGGAGCCAGTGTCAAAACAATCCTATCAGCCCATGGCGCTAAATACTTTAATTACTGTTTCCTAATTTCAAGAGACAAAACTTCAGCTGTAATAGCAGAAACATCCATCAGAAAAGGCATCATTGCCATATGATTAACAGCTGTCCTGACACAACTCTGAGTTCGACATATTTACAGGACTGTATTTTAAAAAGATAGTCAGAAGGAAATGAGTGAAGACAGAGAGAGGAATATTAGTGCCTTCCCTGTTGCTGCAGGGCTGGAATGGAAACTGGGGACTCTTCCTGGCATGATAGCCCACACTGTTTATGGGATTATAGCAATGGATGTTCTGGATTAACCAGTATGATTCTTAGAATATTCTCAAAAATTCTGCCCCTAAAGCCACCATTTCAGCTTTTTTAATTATAGAAGCAGGCTGTGCAGACACAGGTCAGATATTTGCCAACTGTCAGAGCTGAGTGCTGTAAGTGATGACACAAAAGCAGAGCAAATTTTGTACTAGAAGAATTTAGAAGACTTATACACATAGAAAGAGATTGTTTTTACCGCTAGTGTAATAAGAGTGGCTTTATTTTCCTCTGGAGAAGATCTGTGCCCAGTCCTATATTCCTCTGCTACACAATTAGCTCTGGGCAAAACTATTCCAAGGGCTGAAGACAGACCCAATGCCTACTATGCTCTGATTGTGTTGTTTTTTTTTTTCCTACATATAAATACTTTGGCAAAATTCAGGCTTAGCTACACAGGGAGCCATTGGCCAAACTTTGATTCAGCTATTGATATTGCTGCTCCCTGCTACAAACAAGTGTTGCACTTTTCCTAGCCAGTCATCCAACCTGAAATAACCTAAGGCACCACTGTCACAGAGAGGTCTAAGCATTTGTACTCCCTAAGTGAAGCCCTGGAGGCATTTCAAGAGGGACATTCTGAAACTGAGACACTTGACATGACTAATGACTTCCCAAGCTTAGAACACTGTGATCCCCATCCATGTGCCCTCCCTTAACGTAGCTGTGCCTGCATTTTTGAGGTCAAATGATTTAATTCCTAACATGAACACTGTCACATTTGGAGGGGAGCATTCCCCTTGCATCTCCATTGAAATATTCATTTTTTGAAACACATGCCCGGCGGGTGGTGAAAAAGACGCCACCAATGTGTAACAGGGACAGTAATCCAAAATTAACACTGTAGTCCCTCAGCTCCATGACTGTGGTGAAGTCTGTACAAAAAGAACAGTAAAGAGAGCAAACTGGATTGCTGGCCTGGGACTTAAGGCATCAAAATTCAATTTTCTTCACGAAATGAAGTTATCATCCCGTTGTACCTCACTGACATTTACAGTAAATCTCTTAATTGTTTGTAAGACATCCTTATACAACACTGATGGGAATGTTCCAGATCGCTATCAAAACTTTCGAAATTAATATAATTCATTCTAATGCCATCCTGAGTGGGGAGCCGAACAATTATTCAATCCTCTTGGTAAATTTCCAACCAAAAAGAAAAAATAAATAAGTAATCATCAGTTATGGGCACGTATAGGAGACCTAAGTGTTTAAATCATTGCAGGAATTTGTAGTTAATATGGCTGGGTTGATTAAATGTGGCAAAGGCAGCCCTGACTGAACTCTCTGCATCCCAGGAAGGGAACTGGAAGGATGTGAAAGATGGGAGTTTGTAATAATATGAACAAAATTCTACTCAAAGTCCTGTTTGAACAGAAACTTTAAAACAGTTACACAGTGCTGTAGCACAACACTGTTTAACACTGGGGAAGATTTCTGGGCCAGTGTTGTGAACCATTCTACCAGTGTGGCTGAATCTGGGGGGTGGTGGTGAAAAGGGCTCTTACCTGCTCTTGCTCATCTTTTCTCCTTGACCTGTGGGCCCTGTTTCACTCACACGACCCATGCAAACAGTTTTGGACCTCATAACTGGGCAATGATTTTTTGTCACAAGCAAAGCTTTAACAAGATTGCATAGGATATAGAGGAGCAGGCCAGCAAGTCACTCCAGAGGCACATTTACGGTTTAAGAAAGGAGTGGGGTTCCTGGAAAGTAGTCTCTTTGAAGGCTCTAAGCCATGAGTTCAATCTCTCTCTCCTCAGCAAAGTATCACCTTCATCCGCGGGTGAGTGCAGCTCCCCAGCACCGTGGCTTGAGGTCCGTGGTGGTGCAGCCCTGGTAAGACCTCACTGCTTAGCGCCAGGGGAGAAGCAGCAGCAGCTCCACGGGTGGAACTAAGTGCCATCACACAAAGGAAGGTGCTGGAGCAGACCCATGCACTGAAATGTCCAGAGTCTGAGTGCACTGGAGAAGGAACAGCTGTGGAAACAGGAGGCCGTTATCCCTACAGGGGAAAATGAGGCACTGATGTTGTAAGCCTTTACACCATCCTCACCACACCTGAATCCCACAGTTCAGACCTGGATGGAGGGCATCAGTGAGCTGCCCATCAGTGAGCCTGTGCCAGCACTAGGGATCAAGCACAGCTCTACCTTCCAATCATTTCAGGAAAGATGTCTCTCTGGAGAACAACCTGTCAATGTAACCAAACAGCCTTGCTGAGAGGAGACTGAGGGAGCTCCTTTTCTCTCTGTCATATGGGAAATTAGACAGGGTGATAAGAAAGATCACTTCAACCATTAAAAATCTGCAAAGCTCCAGCATCCTAGGCACATATCTGAAGCCCAGGACTTTGCTTTCTCTCAGTTACTGACAGAGATAAGTTTGTGTTGATCACTTGAGGCTGTAAAAATCCTTTCTTTGCTGAAAGCTGGAAGCCTTTCCTGTCTTGCAGTTTCATTAGACTTTAGAAATCAAACAACCAGCTCCAAAAGCCTCTGCTGGGGCACACAGATTTGTGAGCTTCCCATTAACACTGGGCCGCCCTCTTTGCATCTCTGTTAAGTGGGGATTAGAAGCGCCTTTTATTTTCTAAGAGTGACAAGATCTTTAGACTCCGCAGGCTATGGTTTCACACAGGTCCTCACACAGCCCTTGCCTCTCCTGTCACACTGACAGATCAGGATCAGCTTCCCAGGAGGATGGCGGGTGATGACCTTGAAAGATCCTAGCCTCGGGTGTGTTATCAGAGAGCTGGAAAAGTGAAACAAATGGAGGAGACTCGTAGCAGAGCACAAGCTTCCCTGCTCCAGGCTCAGTCTCACACCCAATGAAGTGCACGGCAGCTCCTGACTGAATCCAGTGGGAAGAGGTGTTTTTTCCCCAGTATCTGCAATGATCAGTGAGGAAGCAGTGCAGAGCACCCGCATCTCCTGCCGCAGAAAGCAGAGCAGGCACTGGTGAATTGGATTGCCAAGAACTGTTGGTTTTTACATGGGCTCGTGCAAGGTCGTTCATCACCACAGCAGACGCCGAGTGCTTTCTGCAGCGTGGAAAAGAAATTAAAAGCAGGTTAAAAAGACCTTTTTGTTTAGCTGTAGGGCAAGTAATAGAACAAAAATGTTTGAAATATTAGCATATCACTGCAGCTCAGAGACACATGTGGGTTCCTGCAGCTTAACACATGGCAGCGTTGTCACCTGAGCTGTGGTGACTGTGCTGATGTACAACTGCCAAGAGAAAAACGTGGTCCCAAAATTAATTACTGTGAGTGATCTGTGGTACCTTGCTGCCACTGCCCCAGTGTCAAGCTCTTGGCTGAGCTTGAGAGCTGGCTGGAGAGAGCAGCTATCCTGGCCACAGGACACGATGGCACAGGCCATTGTCCATTACCTGCCTCTGCCATCAGCTTGGCCTTGGAGAGGTGGAGCTGCTTTCCAGGACAGCCTTCTAGTAGATTTGAGGGGTTTTTAAAGCTCACTACAGTAAATACTGCCATTCCTGAGATACAAAAATTCTTTTTCAGTGTTGAGGCATTGCAGAGGGTGGTTATATACTGAATAGGACCACGACATGCTCACTGCTGCACAGTAAAAAGACGGAGCAAGAAGCAGTCACTACATACTATGACTGATTCCCACCATTAGAATGCTGCTTAACTGATTCCCCTGTAAGGAAACCAAGCATTACATCAGGTCAAGAACTGCAGAGAGAAAGGTGAGCTCAGAACAAGCAATGGAGACAAACCCAATCACCAAGTGCTTTCTCCAGCCAAGATGCACCTGCAGGCTCAGCAGCAGGTCCCTGGTGTCACCTCTGCAGGTGTCATGGCTGTTTGGAAAATGAAAAATACCCATGCAGTCAATTCCAGTGAGACAGAACTTTGCTGGACTGGCACTGACCTTCTCCAGCTTTTCCCTTACAAGGAGCAAGCAGTACAAGCCTGTTTCTCCTTCCTATTCGTGTGTTTTCTCACTTTTTTTTTTTTTAATTAAAGGTATTAAAATATGACCAGATCCATATAGCTGGCTGGAGCCACTAGGAAAGGAGGAGCTGGCTGGAAAGCTGCTTCTCTGTGGGGCGGTCTGTGCCCACATGGCATCCTCTTACTGCACAGACCCACAGTAGTTATTTTCCACACTGTAACAAGGATACAAATAAAAATGTCCTTGTTGACATATATAATGTGCTGTAACTGATCTTAAGGCTGAATTTCTTCCATTTAAAAGCCATGTAACTGAAAGCTTTGCTATCAAAATTGTTAGTGAAGTTACCTCACCTGGCACATCGTATATGTGTGCATTTTTAATGTGTGTGTGGGCATAAAAAAACCCCACAAGACAGCAGGTAACCAGGATTTTCAAATATGTCTCCACTCCATAAATCTGTTTATTGCAGAGCAGGAAAAGGAGGGGATCTTCAACCCATCATGGCACACCTGATCTAACTCCAACCCTCTACTGCAATCACCCACAGCTGAGCATGGGCTCATGACTGATTTATTTCCCCACCTTTCTGGGCAGCTCATCAGCAGTGACTTCTCTCTCCTGCATGGACCCACTGCCAGCTTTTTGAGCTGACCTTGTCTGTGTTCACCTGAATGGCAGTCACAGCAGTAACCACCTTGCAGAACCTCTCCTTCTTAGCCAAGTGCCAGCCTGCTAAATTTACCAAAATAAATAGCATTTGTACATAATATGCACAACTATGCATGAAACAGGTTGTCTGGGGAATGCAAGCTTCAGAGTTTATCGGCGAGTCGAGCCGTGACTCAGGGAGCACGTACAGACCTTGCAAAATTATGTACCCTGTAAGCGCATCAAAGTGGCCAGAAAAGGGAAAAACAGCTGTGCGTGTTTTTCTCTCTCCTCCTCTCACTTTGGGACTAAGCCTATAAAATAATAATATGCCTTTCTAGTATTATCATTTGTCTTTGATTTTCTGTAGAGAATTGCATAACAGCAACAGCCCTATTAGCATTCAGCACTCGGTTCTTTGCTTTGTGCTTTCTCCCTTATTCCTTTTGCTTAATAAAATAATGAATTTTGCATTTGATAGATGTCTGACAGCTCGGGAGACTGGGCTGTCCTCTGTTTAGCCTTTGAATAGGAAAACATGGAACTCGCCTATGTGACAGTCCCTCTGCAATATGCCAGCTCTGTCCACACATGAGGGAGGATTCCAGCAAATTCAGATCACACTAAGCCAGTGATGCTGAGGGGAACCTAATAGAGCAAGAGGGAGTCACTACAAGGGTGTAATTAGTTACCAGATAGCCACATTTGCAGTTCCTAGAATGTGCATAGGTTGAAAAGTGCTGTGTGCAAGGGCTGCTTTTCAGGCATGTGTTGGCTCAGAGCATTGTATAAGGGAACTAGTACCTGGAGTTGCAACATATCTCTGTATTAAAGTAAACAATATCTCCTCACCTGTAATCTCCCTTTTACTCCCTGCATTGCAAGAAGACCCCCTGGGGTCTGGAAGGTGCCTGCCCAGAGGGAAAGCACAGGTCCCCTCCCCAGAGTAGGGAAGGAGGAGCTGCTGCAATGCCTCACTGTGCTCTGGTGCCACAGGGCCATCAGGTAAGTGGGTAAAGCTGGGCAGCAGGAGCCACAGGAGCAAAACACACCTTAGTCCTTGCTTGCCTCCCTGTCCCTAATTCACTGTGGTGGTGTGCAGCTCAGATGGGATGACCTGGCTGCATCCAGGCTGCAGCTGTGGTCATCAGCAGCTTCATTTAATCTGGTTATACAGTTGTAAATGTCACAGCTGGGTCAGAATCGCCAATTTGTGCCCCTCCCTCCTCCTTCGGGTAATGTTATGGAATAAAATATTTTTATTTGTATAGCTGAGGCATCAAACAAACAAATAAACAAAAACTCCCCCACACACACCAAAAAAAAAAAAAAGGAAGAAGAAGGTGGCAAAAATCCCACTTCAAGGCAATGGTGGAGTTTATTGAACTTTCTGACGCAGCCACTAGATGCCCCTGTTTTCTGATGACTGCTCTAGAGTGGGGTATGTGCCCGGGTGCAGCAGCCACCAGGGTCGGAACTCGGGGCTCAGGCTATAGAGGAATCCTGACTGCTCAGCCTCCTCCTCCCTAATGACCTTCTAATGAGTTGAGACTGTAGTTCTGCAGTGGAATTAGGAGAGGCGGTGCTGGTCAGTAACAGGAATGGTGTTGTCCGCCTTCCTTTTCCACTCTGGTTTTGTGGTGACTCTGGAGGAGGTCACATAAATCTCAGTGATTGGGCACCTGGGCATGGCCACTTGTACCTGCACACCCGGTCCCTGTGACCATACAGCCCATTGCAGGGTCCAGCACCTGCAGCAAGCACTCTCAGCCCACCCTGTTCCCAGTGATGAATCAATCCTTACCAGAAGAGTCAGTCTCCAGGCAAAGCTGTTAGCGCAAGCAGAAACATTTCCCAAATTAATCCTGAACTGTTTCCTTATGAATGTTTTGTACAGGTCGTGCAAGGAGTCTGATGCCATTCAAATGGGAATCTAACACTTGGTCTGTGTGAGGGAGCTTTTGTGGCTGATGAAATAGTGGTGCATCCAGAAGATAAATGCTTGCACCACGTCCTTCCAGCCCCGCAGAAGGTAAACAGCCATGGTCAGCACAGAAAATCACAACATTTGCTACTTCTGAAGTGATCCCTCCCCCAAGATGATGACTTGCCTTGACTTAGGCAAGGATTTATTTGAGGTTCTCTTAATTTAAGGTGAGCAAGGTTCCTACTTCAATGATTCACCGGCCGTGCTTTGAGGGACTTGCACGAGCAAAGTCCACTTACCAGTTCATACCCTAAGGTATGTGTGTGATAAATATTGCAGTCAGATACTCAACTCAAAACTCCTCTAAGATACAGAGCAGTGATTTATGGATTTGGTGCAAAAAGACCTTGTTTTTTCTGGGCACTCAGTCTCACACAGGAAATATCAGTGATCTCCTTGCATGAGTTTTTTTCTTAACGAGCTGAGTAAAGTGCTGGGAAACCTTGAGAAAAGAAAAAAGAATGGGCTCTCTGGATGAGAACACCTATAAAGGGCTTGTGCTGCCTAATTCTTCCTGTTTTCAGGAATAAGGTGCCTAATTAGCACTACTGAATGTGGGCTTAGAGCTCTGAGTCATCTAAGAAGTATTTTCAGTTGTCACTGCTAGAGAAACTAAGAGCAGCTCAGAGGAAGAAGCCCTGGAAATTTCTAGTGACCTAGTATCACAAAAACTTCTGGGATCCAAAATACCTCTGCAGTTGTCACCCCCTCCAAACTAAAAGTTTCCTTGTGTTTCCCTCCAGAAGCCCTGGATTTGGGTGTGAACCTCATGACACCACTGCTTTCAGCATCCTGCTGCTCCTAATTTTTTAGTGAGGTTTAATCCACAGGTTTTTGGTTATAAGACATGAAAGGCTGGTAACCGGCCTTATGATCGTGCAGGTTTACAGAGTTCTATCACACAGCATGTAGCACAGGCAGCCCTGAGGCTGGTCTTCACGCTGTGCAGGCCAAGCCACTTCTCTAGAAGCCCCATATCATTTGCCATTTTTTAAAATAAATGATAAAAAAAAAAAAAAGGTCTCAAATGTACAATAGCAAATGAAGCCTGGATTAAATGATATCTCTCTCCTCTCAGTGATTTCCTTGTGTTTTCCCTTGGGCCCGTGCTGCTCTATAGGATTATGGCATTCCAGAGTCATTGGCATAATGATAACATGACTAAGAAATATGGAGACGCCCCTCTCCACACTAATCTGTGCCAAGAGAATACTGAAGGCAGTAGATAAAGAAGTCACTAGCACTGAGCTACATTTTGCTTCTAAGAATTGCCTCCCAGAGGCTGTAGCCATTTTGCAACCTTTTTAATTTTCAGAGAAAATGCCTCCTGTGCCATAATTAAGAGTTTAATGTGCCACAGGGTCCTGTTTATCATGATAACTTATTTTGCAAAAGAACAGATAGATACACTCTTTGTAGGTCCTTTGAATATCTTTCAGCCAGTCCATTAGATGGGGCTGTGATACTGGGGATTTTAATCACTGATATTTATTATTCAGTTATTATTCATTCATTTTAATAAAGAAGCTGCGTATTTCCTTTGTTTCACAGGCAGCAAGATCTATGAGGGATTTCAAAGCATGAAAATATTTGGTTATCCTTGGTGTTGGCTAACTGCATCCAGAAGTTTGTAGGGTGAACATCAGGTCCAGCTTTCTCTTCTAATAGCATCTCACAGAGGTCACGTGCATCTAAGGCAAAGACACCTGTAATGTGACATATGGGAAGCTGCCTTTTATCTCGTGTGATGATTGATTGCATGTTCCCAGCTGGAATACAGTTTGAGACCTCTACGCAGTTCTTAATAGGTCTGTGTATTTGTTTTAACAGTTGTGAGTAGAAGGTCCTGGAAATGGACAATGGCATCAGTGAACCATCCAATTAATTCAGCATGTGAGATTTTATGGCAAGAAGTCAGATTGCTTCAGTGCCTCCTTGGTGCAAGATGATGCAAAAGGCAAAAGTAACTTTCCTGCAAGCTGCTTTGCCTCAACCAAGAGCAAATGCTATAAGAATACTGAGCAGCCAGAGATAAGAGTTATCACATACACTATGTCTGCCTGTGAATATATTCTAATATATAGTGATGGTTTGTGTGAAAGAAACAGTACCTGAATCATGGTGTCTCATGACCTGCTTCCTTGCCATTCCACTTTGGTACCAGAAAGCAGCCTGATTTCCAGCTGACTTCTCTCTAAACCCTTGTTGGCCAAATGCTGGTGGAGGGACTATATGCCCTTGTTTGTTTTCTTTTCTCTTCACTCCAGTGAGGAGGACACACGGAAGTGGAAAGCCAGTCAGATGCAGACCAGTGTGAGTAGGGAAGGGGTGCCTGTGATATGTGAGCCCTTAGGAATCAGTACAAAGAGAAGATATTAGAATGCCAATTGCAGATAGTCTGGGCCAAAGCCTTTTGCTGAGATGAGCAGCTGTGGTGCCAAAAGGATCCACAGCAGAGGATCACGGTGTACAAGTTGATTTCCTGAACTGAGGAAAGAGCACAGGAGTAGACAATTCCCTTTTTTTTAAATTTTTTTTTTAATTTTTTTAAATTTTATTTTATTTTAATTTTTTTTTAATTTTTTTTTAAATATTTTTTTTATTGTAAGCTCTCTTTCAAGTGCAGGAAGGCCTCAATCAGGTTTTCCCAGTCTTCTCTTCTCCAGATTGAACAACCCCAGCTGACTGAGCCTGTGTTTGCAGGAGAGGTGCTCCAGCCCTCTGATCATTTTCATGGCCTCCTCTGGATCCACTCCAACAGGTCCACATCTTCCTTGTCCTAAGGACCCCAGATCTGGATGAGGTACTCCAGGTGGGGCCTTATGAGGACAGAGTAAGAGGAGAAGAATCATCTCCCTCAACCTGCTGTCCATATTTCTTTTGATGCAGCCCAGGATAGGATTGGCTCTCTGGGATGTGAGTGCACACTGTTGCCTCATGTCCAGCTTTTCATCCAGGAGAACCTCCAAGTGCTTCTCTGTACCATACATCCAGGGCTGTCACAGAGGCCCCAAGAGCACCACCACAAGCACAGAGATCACAGGAGATTTCAAGGAGTAAGGACATCCCTGGGTCACGTCACCCAGTTTTGTATCTGACAGGGGTTTCAGGGGAACCTTGGCCTGCTTTATAAAGGGAGCCCCTGGAGGGCTGTTCCAGGGCAGTGGGTCTGCATTTTGTGGGCGTTGGGCCTTTGGTTTCCCAAGGTCATTACGAGTCGCTGAGCTGGGATGGGGACGAAGGGTGGGGCTGACCTGGCTGTGATGCGTCTGGAGCCTGTGACATCACAAGGGATGTGTCACAATGGGGGCAGGTGTAAATGCCACCAGCAGGCAATGCTCCCCAGTTTAGCCTGGACCATCAGTGACTGCATACACTGGGAAGACACTGCACTGGACGAAGGCCAGAGTGGAAACATCCGAGGGAGTGGTTCTGCCCCTGCATCCAGGGCTCAGCGCCTTGGGCAGGGAGCAGAGCCACCACTGGGACTATGTGCAGGCCTTGCTGCCTGCCACCTGCTTAGCACCCTCTCCTTCCTGGCTCAACCTCCCTGGGACTCCCGTCCCTGCTTCACCACCATGGCTGCCATGATATTCTTTGGCATTGTAAAAAACATCCTCCAGTTCCCACAAATGGTCGGTGATCCACTGGATGAAGGCACCCGTGACCGCATGCAGCAGCGTGCGGAGTACCTGGACCAACAGATGATGACTCTGCTGCAGGAGCTGGAACACGGGGCCATGGAGCAGAGTGGTGGGGTCTGGGGAGCCCTGCTCTGGGCTGTCCTGGGTCTGGTCTTGGGACTCTTCTGGCAGCTGAGGAAAAGGAGCAATGAGGTGGACATCCGTGGCAAAGCAGGGAGCAGCTGCAAGGAGAGAGAAGAAAGTGAAGGAGGAGATCGTGCTGAGAAGGATCTGGCCACAAAGCTGCTTGCTCCCCCACACCCTACCCCCACCTTCACACTGCCCACTCCCATCCCCACCGCCCTAACCCCCTTTACCCCGCAGGTGAAATGGAAGGGAAATAGAAGGGAAATGGAAAGTGAAGCCCATAGGTTGAGAAACGCGTAGTTTAACAACTGAAATTGAAAGTAAAACCCTGTAGGTTGAGGAAAGAATAGTTTCAGAGTTGAAATCAAAAGTAAAACCCTATCGGTTGAGAAAAGAATAGTTTAGTAGTTGAAATTGAAAGTAAAACCCCATAGGTTGAGAAACGCATAGTTTAACAACTGAAATCGAAAGTAAAACCCTGTGGGTTGAGAAGAGAATACTTTGAGAGTTGAAATACAGTAAAAAGCCATCAATTGAGACAAAAATATTTTAAGAGTTGAAATAAAGTAAAATATAATTTTATATAATAATAAAGATCATAAAAAGGAAAACAAAAATCAAAGTAAGTGATGCACAATACAATTGATTGCCATGCACTCACTGATGCCAGACCCTTTCCCAAACGCCAATCAGTTCCCCTTTGGGTACATCCTCCAGTTTATATACCAGGCATGACAATCTACGGTATATCCTTTGGCCAGTTTGGATCACCTGTCCCAGCTACGCTCCCTCCCAGCTGTTTTTTCCTGGGTTTTTGTACCTCCTCATTGGAAGAGCATGAAACACAAAAAAGTACGTGATTAATGATAAATTTGACTTTGCAACAACCAAAACATCAGTGTGTTACCAACATTATTTTCATACTGAATCCAAAACACAGCACTGTGCCACTTACTGAGATTAACTCTATCCCAGCCTAAATCAGAACAATATCCACCCCTTATTCCATACCATTTACATCATGCCAGATCTCACACTTCCCATACCATCTTCCCTATTTATTTCATAGGTATACATACAGACATCATTCCCTTAGTCTAGGGAACACCTCTGTCAAACGTCCATAAAATGTTCACAGAAATGTCTGTTGAATTCATTCAGTCCATGACTTTGGCCTCCATTCCTGCTTGACAGTCTTTCAAGTAGGAAAAGTGGTGTGAGGTGTTGGACTGCTGCTTTCAGTCTCTGATGCCTTCCCACAAGACGTCAAGATCCATCAGTAAACAAGGCATATTTCTTCTCACTTTCTGGTAATTTATTTTATAGTGAGCCCTCTTCAGCACATGGTGCTTCCTCCTTTGTGACATTGCAAAATCTTTGCCTTCTGGACAGTCTGTGATCAATTCTAAGATTCCTGGACAACTGGGGTTTGCCATCCAAGCTCACTGTGTGATCAGTGTGACCCACTTACTCCATGTACCATCTGCTGCATGATGTGTAGAGGAGACACTCTTTTTGAACATTTAACCCAACAAAGGTAATGGGGGTGCCAGGAGGAGCTGTGTTTCAGTACCAACCACTTCCAAAGCAGCTCAAACCTCTTCCTGAGCTGCCAGTATCTCCTCTTCAGTTGGAGTATAGTGGGTTTCAGAATCTCTGTATCTCCAACTCCAAAAATCTAGAGGTTGACCTCGAATCTCCTCCAGTGTTCCTGCCAGAGGCACTAGGTATGCACATTTTCATATCTTGCGCTGTTTGGAGTGGCCCAAAGGCTACTGCATGAACTGTCTCCTGCTCCATTTGTTCAAAAGGTAACTGTAAGTAGCTGAGTCAGGGCAGGGATGAAGGACGGGGCTGGCCTGGCTGTGATGGGGCTGGCCTGGCTGTGATGTGCCTGGTGCCTGTGACATCACATGGGAAGTGTCACAATGGGGGCAGGTGCAAAGGGCACCAGCAGGCAACAGTGCTGCAGTACAGCCTGGACCATCCATGAGTGCACATGTGGCAGGAGACTGCGCTGTATGAGGGCCAGAGCAGAACCGTGGGCACTGGAGGCAGTAGTTCTCCCCCGCCCCCAGGGCCCAGCCCCCCACAAGCACACCTTGGGCAGGGCACGGTGCCACCACTGTGACTGGGCACAGGACTTGTTGCCTGCCAGCTGCCTAGCCCCCTCTCCTTTCTGCCCTTAGATCCCCCTGTCTCCTGTCACAGCTCCCCTCACTTCCAGTTCCCTCTCTCCTTCCCTCACTCCTGCTCAACTCCTTTTTTTTTTTCCTTCTGAAGAGGAGCCATGACCTTCAGGACACTATTCCTCATCCTTCTTTTGAAATGCATCCTTGAGTACCCCCAGATAGTTAGTGATGGACTGGATGAAGAGACGTACGACCGCATGCAGAAGCGCGCAAATTACCTGGACCATGAGATGGCTACGCTGCTGCAGGAGCTGGAACATGGGACCCTGAAACAGATTGTTACGGCCTGGGCAGCCCTGCTCTGGGCTGCCTTGCTTCAGTGGCAGTTCTGGGCCCTTGCTGGAGTCCAGGTGTTGTTCTTGGGCCTCTGCTGGAAGCTCAGGGAAAGGAGCCATGACGAGGACAGCAGTGACGAAGAAGAGAGCAGCTACACAGAGAGTGAAGAAAGTGAGGGGGAAGATCCTTCTGAGAGGGATCTGGCCAAGATCTATGAAAGGCGTATCCAGTGGTCAGTGCATAGGCTGGCCCACAGGAGACAGGTGGTGGAGGAGCTGGTGCGCGACCTTCTCCTTGTCTCCCGTGAGCGCTTTTTGAACAGCTTCTTCCCGGTGCTGCAACCAGCCATTGGAGTGGGCAGCGCCTGTGAAGGCTGGAGTCCCCAGGAGGAGAAGGATGTCGTCTACTGTGTGCTCGTGCCCCTGAAGCCACCCCGTGGGCACACCTTCCACCTGGAACTGGACACCTCAGGGGAGATGCCGCAGAAGGGCATGTGTGTCTGTGTGGAGCTGGTGTGCACCTGTACCGGGGAGCAGCTGGGCAGCAACAAGCTGTGCTTCCTCCACCACTGCAAGGAGGAGCTGACGAGAAATCAGAAGCCCAGCCTCCTGGAAACTCTCTGCACTGGCCCCTACCTTGATGCGCAGAAAATTGCCCTCTGGTTCCAGAAATTTGTGAACTCAGCCTGGGAGGAGGTGCTTCAGTCACATCACTACAGCATGAAGGTGCTGCCCTCCACCCGCTCCTGCAAGCTGAAGCTGAAGAAAGCCCGCAGGAAACCTCTCTTAGTTGACATAATATTTGGTGTGCAGCAAGGGGACTCAGACATCTTCCTGAGTAGCCAGCCTACAGATGCCCTTGTCCCCCCAAGCACCACATGGCTAGAGACCTACGCTGTGGCAGAGGCAATGTTCTTCCAGCACATCTCCAGGCAGGCCCCACGCCACAGCTGCTACCTCAAATGCATGCAGCTCTGTGCCCGCATTCTTGTGGGTACAGGCTTTTCCCCCTACACTTTGAAGACTGTGGTCATGCACCTCTTGACCCTCATCCCCCTGGCAGGCTGGTGCCGCAGGGATTTCCTGCTGCGGCTGGATGATGTCATTCAGTACCTGAGATGTTGTGTGGAGGAGAAACGCCTCAACCACTTCTTCTTTGGCAACGAGGACATGCCTGAGGAGATCAGCCTGCCCACAGACTTCCAAACGGCCCAGCCCATCAACCTCTTCCAGAACCTGGTGGAGGACCCAGATGCCCACGCTAAGGCACTGTGTGAGGCCAACGATCTGAAAGATCAGCTCAGAAAATGGCTCTTCTACGGGATCTGACACATAGCATTGTAAAATCATTAGGTTTGTAGGAGAAGACCTCCCAGATCATTTAGTCAAAACTTTGACCTTCTGGGAGCTTTACTTGGTATAAAGTTTACAATAAATGGTGTGTTTGAACAAACATTGCGTCTCTGAGTGTTCATGCATCACCTTGGCGGGGAACGCGGCTGAGTATTTGACAGAAAAGCTGATGTAGTGGGCTTTGGTTTCTCTGATTCTGTACCTATGGCTTCCCCACCTGTCCATGCTCCTGTGCTGGGGAAATGGGAATATTTGGTCACCCTTCACAGCTGTGCTCACCGTCAAGGGGCATTTAACAGTGCTGCCCTCCAGCTACTCCTGCAAATCCAAACTGACCCAATGCAAGGAAAGCCTCATGGCTGAGATGATATTTGGGGTGCTGCAAGGTGACTCGGACATCTTTGTGAGCATCCAGCCTACAGAGGCCCTCTTTACCCCAAGCACAACATGGTAGGAGACCTATACTGTGGTGGAGAAAAAGTTCTTCAGGACACCTCACCAGGCGGATCCCACATGACAGCTGGCACTGCAAACACCTGCAGCTCCTAACCTGCAGCCTGGTGGGCACAGGCTTTTCGCCCTATACTTTGAAGACCATTTTGATGCACCTGCTGAACACCATATCCCTGTCAGACTGGCACAGGAGAGATTTCCTGCTGTGGCTGAGTAATATCATGGAGTGCCTGCACCGCTGCCTGGAGGAGAAATACCTTGACCACTTTGTCATGGGCAACAATAGTATTCCTAAAGATATCAGCTTGCCCCCAGACTTCCGAATGTTTGGATCACTCAACCTCTTCCAGCACCTGGCACATGATTTGGCCGCCCACACCAATGCATGGTGTGAGTACCTTGATGTGCAATATCAGCTTGGAAGAATTCTGCTCTATGGCTGTTGAAAGAGGCCTTCACACAGAGAGTTGTGCTTGTGGGGCTCACAGCTGGTGGCAGCAGGGATAAAGGAGAATGTGGGACACAGAAAGGTGAGTGTAGACTCTGCACAGCATATTCCTCTCAACAGTCTCCTCAGCACAGCAGCTGTGCCACATGTCTGTGGTGACTATAAAGACAGCTTTCATCCTCCTTTCCCTTCACACTGTCACAGCCATGGTGGCCATTTCAGATAGGCCCCAGAATTCTTGCTGGCAGATACAGCTGGCCAGGCACCAAGCAAGAGGCACTGCTAATATGCCTCCATGTGCTCACTGGGGTCTGGATGGAGAATCTACCAGTCCTAGACACTCCATGGTGAGCACCTGCCACAGAACAGGGCACGCTGGACACAAAGACCAGGCTGTTCAGTTGACAGTGGGAATTGCCACAGCACCTTTCCTCCACAGCAAAAGCACACTCCAAGAAGTCAGACCTGATGCAGCTGAAGAGGCTTTTGCAAGGAGCCAGGAATCAGATTCCTGTTACCAGTTGGAGTACAGCTCCTCCCTTTTTGAGAGAGTCCATTCCCCTGGGAGCTCTACTATGTGTAAAGATGCCACCAATAAGTGGCATGTTTGAGCAAAGACTCACTTGTGAGTCTCCCTGCATCACTTTGTCAGGGATCCCGGGCAGAGAGTGTTGGCTGCTCAGCTGCCTTAGAGACAGGGACAGTTTTGCAGAAGAGCTGATGCAGTGGGCTCTGGTTTCGTGATTCACTGGGCTTTGGCTTCCCAGGTGTTGTGGGTTAATCCAAGCAGGCAGTTTGGAATCACACAGCTGCTCAATCACTTGCCTGCAGTGTGATAGGAGAGACTATGAAGGGGAAAAATGGAACAATTTGTGGGTTGCAGCTACAGAGTTTAGTAGGTAAAGCAAGAGCTGTATGCCCAAACAGAGTAAAATAATGAGTTCATTCACCAGTCCTAGGGGTCTGCTGACCAGACCTGTCTTTTCTGGAAGCATTCTGTCCCCCTGGGGCTTGGATTGAAGGCATGACCAGGAAATACTCTAGCTTTATACAGCCCTCAGACTAGTTTCTCTTGCTTTTTTACGTTGGTACCAACAAAGTCACAATGAGAAGCTCAAGGATGGTCAAAATAGACTTCAGGGCCTCGAGGAGATGGGTAAAGGGATCAAGAGAGCAGGCAGTATTCTCTGTCTTCCCAGCTGTAAGGAATAGCATATAAATAGGCAGATGCAACGTATGAATATCTGGTTTTAGGGATAGCATCACTGTCAGAATTGGGGTTTTTTTTAATCCTGGGGTGGTCTATGTGACATCATGCCTTCTGGGTCCTGACAAAATGCACTGTTCTCAATGGAAGGAAAGTATTTTTCCTCATGAATAATCGGGCCTCACTGAAAGGGCTTTAACCTAGGTTTTAAGGAGGAAAGGGTAAATCAGGCTTATTAGTGATAAATCGTGAAATGGCATGACAATGTTTGAGGGGCAGTGTGCTAGAGAGACTTTTCCCTGTGCTCCAGGATGTACTGAGTAGATTGGAGTGCCTTTGCAGTGTTTGTACACTCAAGAGCACTGTGTGAGGAAAGACAGGAAGACCTTTTTTTCCTGAGTTACAGCCACACTCCCTGTTCAGCTGGGTTGGTCTTCTTCCCTGCCAACTTGTTTTTTGGCAGGTGGTGATAGCCTGCTCCTTTACTTTCAAGATTTCCTTCTGGAAGAACCTCCAACCTTCCTGGACTTCTTTGCCCTTTGGGGCTGCCTCCCAAGGGACTCTGTGAATCAGTCTCCTAAACATGCTAAAGTCAGCCCTCTGGAAGTCCAAGGTGGCAGTTCTGCTGCCTCCTGTCCTTATTTCTCCAAGAATCAAAAACTCTTATAATTTTATTATTCTTAAGCCCAAGATTTAATGTCAAGATAGGATGCTATCTTGTGACAGATAAGGCAAATCAGGCTTCCTTATTTCTACAAGCACAAACCACCCCCCCCAAACTTTAGACCTGTGTGAAACAAATCCCAGCTAAGCAAGACAAAGTTACCCTTAAGCGACAGCACAAAAGTTCAGTGAGATAATCACATTAGCATTACTGAGCTAGTCATGCATGTGAAGCACAATACAGCTCCTATTTTCTATTTGTCTGCATTATGGATCTAAAATATTCATATTTTATTGTCTTGTGTTGACAGCAAACTGTTAGAACAGAAGAATGACTGGGTTTGTGTTTGGAGTTTCATGTCTTATTTAGTGCAAGTTTGAATGGCAAGCAGAATTAATCGGGTTCTTGAGTACACTTTATCCAAGGTTATTCACACTAGCAGTCCTTAAACAGAGCAGTGGATGAGAATCAGGTGTCCTTTTTATATATACCCATTGGCTTGGGAATATATACTCCACCTGTTCAAAAAATCCTAAGGGAGCTGAGCACTCAACTCTTCTTGCAATTCCAGTAAGATTTTAAGATTTAACCTACTTAATGCCTCTCTTCTCTGGAAAGGATAGATTCAAGCCCTGATGTGCATCTGGCTGAAGCCTGTGCTGATTAGACAGCGCCCTTCAGCCCTGTGCCTGTGCTTCTGGCACCTGCTGAAACAGAGGTGCAGTCTGCACCCAGTGCTGCTGGAAAGCAGGCAGTGGGGACGAAACTTGAGACAGATTTGAAAAAAACCATTCATGCTTTAACAGCCTCTGGTATTTCCCTGCACGTTTGTAAAGGACAGCCAGCCAAAGACCAGAAATGCAATATGCTCCTGGTGCAACATCCCGGTCTGAGGGTCTGATGGAAGACCCGGGGGAACGTCTACACTATTGCCCTGGGTTTTGACTTGGGAAGAAGGCATTTCCCAGGCCATTGCTCACCCACCCAAGCAGGAGCTTCTGCAGCTCTTCATCAGTGCCAAGGGGGAGAAGCTGCCTGTGGTCTCCACAGGAAGGGTTTCCCTGACACACTGCGCCCTGGTCCCTGAGCACAGGTGGCCATAAGGAGCCTGGCAGCTGTCTCCTCCAGGGAATCACAGAAAGCAGCTTTGCCTCAAGAGCTCAGCATGGCGAAGGGCCCAGAGCAACCTGCCGTGCTGCCTGTCACACCTGCCAAAAGGAGGCTGTAATGAAAACAAGCAACTTTCAATAATGCCTGTGCGTTCACCTGGAAGTAATGAAAACAAGCACAAGGCAGCCAGGGAGCCCTTCCCAGGCTGTGTGGTGTTGTTCCCTATAGTCACACTGTCACCAGTCTCCCCTAGAACTGGGCCTGCTTGGCCACAACAATCTCTTGCAAGGTGTCATTGGCCCCTCCAAGAACTGAGTGGTAAAGGACCCCACTAAAATAAATTACTCTGAAACAAACAAGGTATGGAATGTTTTTACTATTATTTTCCAGTTTCTAAAATTGCTGTTGGAATCTGCTTTTCCTCCAGGACTTTGCAGAGCCCCTGATTATTCGAGTGAGGAGGAACTTCTTTGGTGGTCTTCATGGAACACCCGCTAGTCTCCATCCCCTCTGACTCCTCCACAAAAGCAGGAGTGGTATGGGCTCTTCAGCCCATGTTTTCCATGGGAGTTTCTGCCCCACTGGCTCTCCTGGGAACAGGCTGCAGACTTATACAACTTCAACATGTGGTCATGCAGTCATGACTATTGCAAATGTCTTCATCCCGCAGTCTTCCTGGTTTATCCCCTACCTCTTCTTAATTTGCAGGAGTCATGCTAGGAGGAAAGGGGAACAGGAAATATTTCTGTGAAGCTGTCTGAGTTACCTAATGGTTTTATGGGTCATGTTGCTAGGACAAAAATACCCCTAAAAAGCTGTACTCTGTGGCCCCAAAGGTTTTCACCTCTTTTCAAATAAACCCAATCAACATTGCATGGGAACTGTGACAGCCCTGGGAGGATGAACTACTTCACAGCACTCGGCTCTCATTCTACAACCCAGCAAACCAAAATTCTCTCTGCCTTGTGCTGGTTGCTTACATTTTCACATGCTACTCAGAAAATCTTGTTGGATCCCCACATGACATGTTATGTGTTTAAATTAGTACTTAAAGAGACTACTGAAAGTTTATTGCTCTTATCTCTGTCATTCACCGGGTGTGCCTGTCCCTTCCTCCTTTTTGTCTGCTGAATGAAACTGTCAGAAACACAGCTTTACCACTGCAGGGCATTTGCAACGGCAGCAAAAGAATAAAAGAAGCATTTTTTCCCTAATCTCTCAGAGCACTTCATAATCTTCCATCAGTGTAAGCCTACCAAATTTTAAGTTTAGAGGTGCATCTTTTAACAATTTCTCTCTACAGCACAAACCCAAACTATTTAGGCAAACTAGCGACTATTCTTCCACACTAACATCAACATAAAGCAGATTAGAAGAATTAAATGCACAAGAGTGCAGTTCTTTTATGATTACGCACCCTTAATCTTCAGAAGATGGTTAATTACATTTTAAGCAGCATAAGAGCCCTAACATATTTGTATGTTAATAAAAATTCTCACCAGGGGTTTAAATTTAACATGTATTCACAGGTATAACTAATGGCATTTTTCAGTAATGCTGTGAAAATATATGCCTGTAAGTTAGTACCTTCACACAGGAAACTGCTGGGAGTTTTTAATTTACTCTCTAACTATTCTCCTAATCATTCTCTTATCATGCTGGGATGGCTAAATGCATACAGATTATAATGATGGTGTGCACCCACCATAGCAGTGTCAGCGATGACATTTGTCAGTGCTTGAAGTCAGGCTGCTGCAATCAGAGCTCTGCAGTGGGGGAAGGAGGAAAGTGAACGGGGTTGACACTGCAGCTCTGCAGTTTCAAAAGAACTCATGTTTGCTAGTTTAAGGCTTATTTCAGTACAGAAAGGGATTAGTCCCCACCCAGGACAGGCCAAAACATCTCTATGATTCAGAGCTATTAGGACCAAGTGTTAACTATGTCATTATTAAGAAATGATTAACAAAAATTTCTTCATGGAAAGGTTGATTAAACAGTGGGACAGGCTCCCCAAGGAAGTGGAGGAGTCACCATCTCTGGAAGTATTCAAAAAACAAGTACACATCACAGTTTGGGATATGATTTAGTGGAGTTGGTGGCGTTCGGTCAAAGGTTGGACTCAAATCTTTTCCAACTTCAATGATTCTGAGATTCATGCTCAGAGAAGTTGAAGGTTCAAAAAGACTTCTTTCCTAGGAATCCTCCTAAGTGAAGACACCACCTGTCATTCATCTCTACTCCCAACCTCCAAGAAGCCATAGCACAGACATTCAAAGTGGAATTAGTATTCTTTATCCAAATTCTTCTCCTTGGAAATTTCAGCTTCACAAAGTCCAGCATTTAGGCTAGGGTAAGACCTCTCCTGATTCAGGGTCAAACCCCTCTTTGTTCCCAACCCAAGGCAGCCTCAGAAAAACAGAAGGCATGAACTTCGAATGGGAAAGATGACAGTGTACCAAAATAGGAAGCACGTGTCTTCCATCTGGATTCACCCACTAGAGGGACTCATTTCGTTCCCTGAACGGCAGCAAACTCGGGCATGAGTAACATGGGGAAAGGGAAAAAGCAGGTGCTACTGGTGTTCCCTGCAAGTGCTGAGGTTCAGTGGCCACAGGCTTCGTCCTTCCCTCAGGTGTGTTGGCTCCATTGGCTGACCATCATCGTCCCAGTTTCCTCTGCAGGAGCCACTTGAGTTTCAGGAAAAAAAGGTTTACAGCTCAACTTTATTTTTCTCTCGTATTTGGTACTTTCTTCCCACAGTGGATTTTCTTCATGCCTACCTCCCAAAGCAGGCATTGTCATTCCAGAATATCCCCAGGGCATAAAAGATAATTTGGGAAAGGAGGAAAGAGCTGAACTTTCGAAATATGTTGCCTAATTATTAGTATTCCTCATTCTGAGCCTTATTTGTGGCAAGGATGACTCATTGCCCTTGAACACCCACTGCCTATCTATTTCCTCTAATGTTCCTTTCCTTTTTGATTTTCCGGATACAGAGAGCAGACTGCTTACCCATTCCCACCGTTAAAGTGATGCATAACTACTGCATTTTGCGGATGGAAACATTATGGACACTGAAATGTCATCACGGCCCCATTTGCTCATCTGCTGTTATTTACCTCCCAGCAGACAATATTCAGTACAAGGCACACACAATGCAGAAGTCAGCACAACATCCATCACATTGATACCAGGGCATTCAATGCATGCTGCCACGGATCAACGGAAACAGCCTGGGCTGGAGGATTTACAGAGCTCCTCATCTCCCTTCAGGCTCTGTACAAATTTCCCCTGGCTGAGACACTGTAGCTCTGGAGAGGAGCCAAGGCATGGCTGTGTGCCAGTGGGAGGGGATCCCAAAACAGGAGGATGTAGGGATCTACTGTCAGAGCGTCCTCCTCGTCTGGTGGATACAACTGTGCACTGGTTTCCTCCAAAGCCACCCCTGGACACAGTACTCCCTGAGGCACCCGCTTGTGTCATTACATTGGAACCCCTTCCGCATGTGAGGCTTTTTGTGGATGCAGATGAAGCTCTATCCAGGATAAGACATCTCTGGAAAAGCATTCTGAAGTGCTGCTACACGGTCAGGCCATGTGAAGCAAACGCCCAGTTATCCAAAAGCATCTCCCAGGGAAATCAATAGTCAAGAAATAAAGGTCATGTGCCATGATGTTTATAAACATCCCACCAAAAAACTGCCTCATACCCAGGAGAGTTTCTACTTCAGTGAGGGAGGTCAGCAGATGAATACTGCCCCCAGAGAGCTTGCAGCAACAGTAAAACCCCTTACAGTGGTTATGAGGCCTATGGAACAGGCTGCCCAGGGAATTAGTGGAGTCACCACACTTGGTGTCATTTTAAAGGCACATAGATGTGGCACTTGGGGACATGGCTTAGTGGAGAGCTTGGCAGTGCTGGCTTAATAGTTGGACTCAACGATATTAGAGGTCTTTTCCAACCTAAATGGTTTTATGATTCTATTATAATACTCAGCCAAGAAATGAGTCTTCATACCTGACTCCATCTTATTGTTTATCTGGCACCCACCCTCAGCCACTTTTTGACAGAAAAGTCCTGCATTACCTGATCCTTTGGTAACCATTCTGATGAGCTTAGCGTCACAGATTTCTCTGAGAAGCCAAGGAAAAGTCTCAGCTATTAGGAGATGATAAAAAGGGAATTTTGTAGTGTAATAAAACTCTTCCATCTCACATTTCTTTCTTCTCACTGATTCAACCTTCTTTCAGTCAGCATTCATGATCTGTTGAAACTTCTGGTTTCATATTTGCATGAAGATGCTCCTCAGTGCCAACCAGAAAACATTCATGCAATGCTGAAAAAGAGCAAAACAACCACAACAACACTTACAAAAAGGTGTGGGAATGTTAGCAAACAAACAGAGATGCGTGGAGAGCACTGGGAATGGTAAGCATCTGGCCGCAAGGTGAAGGGATCTGGGACAAAATCCTCAGCCAGTGCAAGATGGGCTTAGACCATCTGCTCCCCTGAAGCCAGATCTGCTCCAAATAATTGTTTCCTTTTCCTTCCACATGGTTCTAAATTTTTTTATATTTTCCTTTTGATGCCCTTTTCAAACAAGGAGCTTTGCCATATGGAAATCAGCTCTTATTTGCCTCATATCTGCCACATAAAACAAAGTCAGTCACTTTCCACATCTGTAAGCAGCCGCTGGAGAGTTGGATCCAGCTTCAAACATCATTCACATTTGTTGGGCTTGTCCTTCAATCCCAGTTCAAAGATCTGCTTCGACACAACCAGAATGACAAGTTTGTAAGTTTTACAAGAGCTGCCTTAGTATAGGAATGAGAAATGGCTTTGCCAGGTCAGATCAGAGATCCATTAATTTCTGTGTGCCACTCCAACCTGGCCCAGGGCAGCCAGACACAAAGGGAAGAGTATTCAGATGCTGCAGCAGGTGGCCATATTTCCTCAGCATCTAGAATTTGAGATCAAGTAATTCAGTCAAACATACATTAATTTCTTGCAGTGGAAGGGTAGGCACGGGAAGCTGGCATTCCAAAAGTAATACAAATTTCTGATACTGTATGTATTCAGAAGAGCCATTTAGAAAACTACTGTCTCTCTGTTGCCCAGAGAAGTTGTGGCTTCCCCATCCCTGGAAGTACTGAAGGACAGGTTGGATGGGATGTTGAGCAACCTGGTCTAGAGGAGGGTGATCCTGCCATGACAGGAGGTGGGAGCAAGATGGGCTCTAAGTTCCCTTCCAACCCAAACCATTCAATGATTCTATGATTCTAAATCAACAGCAACTGTTCCCACCCCAGGTCAGAGCCACGGAGTGCACTTTATTAGCTGAGAGGGGAAAGAGATGGTCTTCATACCTGGAGTCAAGAGGATGGAAATACTCACAGATGTGAGGGTTTATGGGTACCAGTGGGAATCCTGATTTGGCATGGATTCTGTGAATCATCACTGGGCCAACAGACAGAAGCAAGACTGGAAAAAGCAGGAGTGATGGATTGAAGTACACTGGTGGCTTTTCTGCCTGCTCCTCACCTTGTGCTTGAGGGACTGAATCCAGATCTGATTGCAAATTACTTGGCTTTGAAGCACCTCATATGGAGTCCTTGTGGATTTGGATGCATACGGAGTATGGGGAATAAAAACTATAGAAATACAAGGGGTTTGCAAATTTCAAATATTTCAAATTGGATACCAGTTTTACTAATCTTAATCTTGGATTGCTGGTGTTCAAGGTAGCATGTCATGATGACCTAAAGCAACTTCTCCCCATTTGCAGACACAATGAAGGTATTTTCAGTTGTGTAAAAACCTCATCTGAATGCAAGCTGTGATCTAGAAACCTCTGCTCCACACAAGGAAGAGATTTGATTGTGACACCTAGAGAGCAAGAGGTTGCAGATTTCCCATTTGCATTCCCCACCCTGCTCCAGCTGGGTGTAAATTATTCTTTCTCCTCAGAGTCTTTCTACTCTCACCTCCCTTCCATGGCCCTTTGGCTGAGGCAAAGGCAAAAGACAAAGGGAAAAGCTGTTACCTGAAAATTTATGAAAACACAAAGAGTCAGGAAACACGGGGCCAGATCCAGTCATGCCAGAGATTTGTCATGACTCTGAGCAGGTCACTTAAGCTTACCTCTGCAACACAAGTGATGAAGGCCTCATTGGTATCATATTAATCTCTAATCAAAGCTTCACATAAGGATTACAGGATTAAGCTACTGCAGAAACAGAATATTCTTCACCTGGATGATCCCTTTGTTCCAAGAGCCTGTGTCTATTATTGCCATCAGTTCACCACATGGAGAAAATTTCTTTTGTCCCTTACTAAGCTCAAGCATACATTTACCCTGTAATGCTCCTACACACTATTATTTTAAATTCTAAATACATTTTCTAAAGGTTATGTTGTATAGTTAAAATCAAGTTGGCTGCAAAGAACTACTTCATTCACTACATATAATCCCCTGGTTGGAAAGTGGGTGGGGAATTCGAGCTGATCTCACACTTACTGGAAACAGCAAGACCAAGGTCACAGACATGACTAGCCACACTGAATGTTCATTGTGACATTTGTTATGGAAGCTTAATTGTTCAGAATTTTCATTCATACTTTCTGAAAACGAGGATTTGTAAGGTAATTCCAATGAGCATCCAAGAAACACAAATCACTTCTGTAAGTCGTGACTTTTGCACTCACACTGGGAATTGCACATTGTAAGAAACATAGATGCTGCTCAGCACTTCCACTACTCATAATTTTTCCTTTCAGTCTTTTAACTTCCTTCTGTTATATATGAAATAGCTCCATTCTCCTTGCAGACTCTTTCCCAGTATCTTGTAAAAGTAAATGAACTTTAAAATTGGACGTAGTTCTCCAGAGAAGAAATTCAGCAATAATTCAGCCTCCAGAAGTTCCCAAGTCTGTAATTTATTGATTTAGTTAACAGTTTGTACTGACTAGATAACAGTTTCCTATCTTATTACCCTGTGTTTTCATTATATCCAACCTGTCTGGTAGCAGGAATATCAATCTTTGGCAGCTTACAATTGCTAACAGTAGCTGTTAAATATCTCAAAACTTGCCTTTACTTCATTTTGGAGTCTCTCAAAGTTTCCTGTTCTGGAGGATTGGCAAAACGTTAAAAAGATTGACTTTTCTTCATGAGGAAAACAATAAAAACAAAACATATCATTCAGTTGTGTCTCCAAAAGAGAGATGGTTCTGTACTTGTGGTACTTGCACAAAATCCTCAGCTGCAGTTCTATCCAGCCTGCAGAAAGTTTTGGTCACATCACCCTGCCACCTCTGCAGCAATAAAGGCAGACGAGGTGTGGTTGCCTAGAAGATGAAATAACAGAAAGTATCAACACACTTTATGATGCTTGGCAGGAAAGACAGACTAGATTGTCCTGCATTTTTAAGACAGACTAGATGTCGATCACTGACACTTGTGGCTGAGAAAAGGCTCCCCAGGTCAGAGCTGCTAAAATTGGACTTGTAAAGAGGAAAATGTGAGGACAGTGTGAATAATACAGTGCAAAGGTTGGGTACATCTGGGTTTGTGAAACTACTCTGTTTCGACAATACTCACAAAAGTTTTGTTGCTGGGTTTGGAGGATATTTGAATGATTAGGTAGTTAAAAGGCTTGCAAACAGTGGCTGTCTAAATTGCAAAGGAAAAACCCCAGGTGCTGAAGTCAGAGTTCGCATACAGGTTGCAGTACTGACATGCACATCAGGAGTGCTCTTGTGCTCCACGGAAATGCTTGTCCCATGTCACAGGCGGGGACTGGAAAAATGACCTCCTCACTCAGCTGACCAGTCACACCTCAACAAATGCTCATATTCACAGATATTTTTAGGCAAGAACAATAAATAAACCCTTCTTCAATTTGTCAGTTACTGCAAACTAGCTACTTACCTCATTTAATGAGCTCAGACCTGGCTCATCTGACGGGGAACTCAAAGAAGTAAATGGAACAATTTTTAGCAGGTTTTCAGGGACTGCTTGTCCCATATGCCTAATCCCTGCATTAATAAGCCTTTCTTCAGAACAAGGAGAGCACAGGACCTGTAATATAAGTCCCATGAGAAAGAAAGTGTACAAGCTTTTCATTGTGCTGATGGAGAGCCAGTGCGTTATCTGTCTTTATATGAAACCAAGACGTGTTTCTTCTTCATTATAGGCAATGACACTATTTTGTGAGAAATAGGCCAAACCAGACTACCACCACCTCCTGACAGACCTACCTGCCCAACTTGGCCTAATTTTTTCCCAAGAAAAACTTATGTATTCCTCTAATTTTGAACAGATGATATTGCTAGAGCCGACACTTTATCCTTGTTTGGTTCTACCATTGCTCACATCTGATCCTCAGTGGATAGGTGGATTCCCTATTTCTGGGGCAGTTCTCATGAGTAAGTAGGTCATAAAAAGGTTTGCTGAGATGCTCTGCGCTCATGTGTAGTGATCATCCCCTCATCAGAGCCCATATACCCTCCAATATCACCTTCTCTGGCCTGTCTTCTTTTGAAACCCCTGGACAAAAAACAACACAATGCTCTTTAACCTTTCCAGTGCCAAAAGAAAGAAAGTAGGTTCCTTCTTCTCCTTCCTCACCTATGTGATGTTCAAGTGACTGTTCTGCTCCTTCTGCCACTCTTTTGAGATTGAGGACCATAGGAATCTAGACATGTTAACAAGCTGGTGTTGAGCTGACAGACTGAATCAATTAGTGCACCATTTCAGCCCAAATATCCCAGGAGGGAACAGATACCTTCTCCCCTGACTAGGGTCTTAGTCGGGATCTCGATGCGTCTCACAGTTTTCCCCTGTGTCCCCAAGCAGATAAAGCTGATTCCCTTTGCATGGCAGAGCACATGTTCAGCCAATAAGCAACACACTTGTTCCCTGAGCACCAGTATTCTCCTAAACCAGCCCCTGGGAGCTTAGCCTTTCCCTTCCAAAGCGATCAAAAAGAATGAGTGTTCACAACGCTAGCACCTCCACGCCCAGCAGCACAGGAGCTCAGCTCTGGCTGAGGCAGCCTGCATGACTCAGCTCTCCCTGCTAATGTGACAGCCTCTTTTAGAGAGAAAACCTAGGGCTTTTGCACCAAAATAAACTCAGCCCCAAGTGTGGCTGAACTGGTCTGACATTATCAGACAGGCTGTGTAGTGCAGTTCCAGCTCTCCTCTCCCATGCCTATTCCTAACTGTCTGGCTTAACACCCCTGAAACCCTCTGAACAGCATATTCCCAGGTATGAACAGAGAAGTCTGAGATGTGCTTTATCTTTTTCTCCAGAAAAATGCCCCAATTTGAACTTTCCAGCCAGTTATTCCAAGCCGTGGTAGCATTAATCAAACTAATGATATCTGGTTATCTGGAGGAAAATCAATATTGTATGGCACAAAAAAGAATCCCACAATTAATAGTGTACTGTACAGTCTCTGTGTTCCTGTGCCAGTCTGGACATAATAAAAATTACTTCTTTTTTTTTTATTTTAATCTACTCCCTGGAGGAGAATGTGGTGTAATGAGGGTTATTGGAACCCTGCAGCTGTCCAAGGATAAGATAGCTTAGCTGTTGGCTTTACTACGTTACTCATGCAAGGTTATTATGGTCATGGATGCCAGTGACAGCCTCGGGTCTCTGTTCTGCCCAGACACTTCGTGCAAACTGTTTGTATTGAAATAACAACTCCTAGGATAAAGCCCCAGAGAAAAGAGATTGCAAATCTAAATGAAACCACAATGACCTGTGGTTTGGGCGACACCAAATCAGCTGCACTGGGAAAGGGAACATCCATCACCTCACTCTGCTCTATTCCTTTAGAAAAGAAAAAGAAAATATGGGCCTCTTCTCCAAACAATGCCGTGGTCAGGAACTGATTTATCTTAAATCTGTCTGCAGCACTCGCTGCTGGGTTTTATGATTGTGGCTCTTCAGCTGTCCAGCAGCAATAAGAATAATTTAGTGACCAAAAATTCTCTTCATGTCCCATTTAGGGCTCTCAGTTGTGAGTTTTGAGTCCATTGCTGAAGCTGTGATTTAACCCTTTTACTGTACTGCCAAGAAGAAATGCAGTTTCATACAAGATCTCCCAGCCCCTGCCCAGCTTTTCCAGCAAGGGCACCCAGGAGATAAAAAATATGCTAAAACCTGGCTAAACCCAAGGGCAGGATCCTGGATAAGACACTGAATATGTCTGCTTTTCTTAATCAGACACCTTGTTTCAGGATGTTTTGTAAAGGAAGCTAATTGCTGGCAATGGAGGCTCTGCAGTGACTTCGGTGACACATCCAGACTTCTTGTATTGAAAACAAGGAGACAGGATGATAGAGTCATGATGCCCATTTCCTCTGCAGTGATGTTTTTCTCTAAGTTTGTTTGCTCTGGGCTCCTGGTCCAGGGGCCTTCAGAGGGGTGTCTTCAATCTGTTCCCTCAGGTCAACCAGACTCCTCCCTTGGTGCTGTGACCCAGAGGTCTGTGAGCAGTGGTGGGGACAGATGCCTGCTCAGAGCAAGCAGCGAAAGCCACCCTGATGCAGCTTATGTTTGGAGACAGAAGACCCCTTCACATTTCCACTGTCTGCTGGGAAAACCCTTTGGTGAGTATGGGGAGACAGCTGGAGGAAGTGCCCTCTTCAAACACACGGATCAAGGGAACCGGACAGGTGGCATCTGGACCCCAGCCACATCTGGGCCCGTCCACAGTGTGTCTAGAGAGTAAGGCAGGAGAACAGAGAAGCAGAGTCCTGCAGACTGCTTTAGGAGGCAGTTCTGTTTTCCCATTCACATCCTCTGCTTCCCCTCTCATGTGGTTTGCATTTGTCTGTTTTTTTCATGTGGAAATACTGCTTTTAAAGCCGTCGGCAGGGATGAGCCTAGCAGCCATTACATCATTGCCAGCATGCTTCTCCCACCTGCAACTTGGCAGCTTTTGACAAAGTGGGAAATCCCAGGGGGACTCTTGCATCTTTGGCAGGTTTGTTCTTTGCTTGCATGCCGGTAGTCTCAGTAAACAGCAGGAGAAGGTGTCAGGAAAGAGGAAGCAGTAGAAAGAGCTGGAGAAAGAGATAAGTTAATTATAAAGAGGCAGCATCAATTACTGTGACATTTAATATCAGGGTTTTTTTTCTTTTTAATAGAGACCACACTCGTTCCTTTGGGGAAGTCTGCTGTCAGCTTTGAGCCAAATGTCCAACAAACAGAAACTAGCACAAGCTCTCTGCAAGTCCATCCTGCCATGTGAAACTACCCTTGCTGCAAACCTGGTCTTGCCAGATCTGCAACAGCCCTGTGTCTGCCTTGGCACACCCCTCTGGAAGCACAACCCAGACACCTTCAGACTTCATTAGACAGATTTATTGTTTTCTGTAAGACTCTTTGGCTTTGTTCACTTCTCCATTAGGACTTGTCATAGAAAGGCCATGAGATAAAAAAAAAAGCCAAACAGAAACAAGGACAAAGCTTTCCTGCTACTGAGTCTGCTAATGAGATCTGACCAGATAAATAAGAGACAGAGCAAAAAAAAAACAGGTTGTGATGTATCTGCACTGCACTGCAGCCAGGAGTGGTGATTGGAGCAGAAATACTCCCACTGACCTTCCTGTGGCTGTCTTGAAGAAATAATGCAGGTTCCTTTATGACCCCCTGGGCACCTCCAGGACCACAGGAACTTCAGCAGCTACTTCACATTGCAATCCAGTCCTTTTGTTCCCTGTTGTCCAGTTCCTGACCAAAATCTTGTAAGGAGAGGTTTGTGCACACTGTCACCACTCCTCTGAGTGCAAGGTCTTTTCAGACAATTATGACCAGCTTCAGGAGTCCAAGTCCCAGAAGAGTGGTCCCACACTCTGCATTTAGCTCTCAGGCTATCTAGCTTTTGTTCACTTTGAGGGTGCTGCATTCACTTGCATTAGTTTTGAAAGGTATGGTTTAGTCTAATTAGTTTCAAAAATAAAAAGGTCCTTGCTGTTCAGGTCATGATTTTCATTCTTCTTGAAGCTCTTTGCTGCCTGCACAGGACCATTGTCTTTGGCTCAAAGCTCACATTGGCCGGGCAGCAACAAAATCATTTGTATGGATGACAGAAGATCTTATGGGCATTTATTAATTCTGCATTTCCACTTCTAAATAGGCCAAGGAGCATTTCCTCCTCTTCATTTTCCACCTAAATGCTTCAGCTGCTGGAATGAGAGGTCGAACTGGAAGCATTTGCAACCCAGCTGTGGGCAGCTTTCTCTGGCCCACAGCCTGTTCCCCCCTGTCATCCCAGGAGATGAACATTGTGTGGCATCCTTGGTCATTAGCAAAACCTTGCCAAGGAGATTTCCCATGGAGAATTAACAAATTCAGCTGTCACTTTCTCACAGCATCTGCAGTGAGAGCTCTGCTTAAGAAGGGATATTTTTAGCCTGGAGGTACTCGGCCAACTGGCCAGGGGCTGTTCCTGTTGCCTGAGGATATAAAAAGGAAAGGAGAGGTACCAGAGTTCCCAGTACGATCTGTGTTTGGGGGATTCTCTTTGCAGCTGATCTTCTCTGCAAGGAAAGGGTGTTCCTTTCCTTGTGAATCAATGTCACGTCAGTCAAAATTGCCCCTTTTGAAAATTCATGCACTGCGCTCCGTGAATGTGTCCTGAGCCTTTTCTAAGTGGTAAAATATGTATAAAATAATATCCCACAGTACCCCAGGGAAATGGAAGGGAATGGAGATGCCCTGGTACACATTCTGTTAGGTGTGCCTGGCATGCACAGTCATACTATAGAGCCAGTCCTTGAAATCTTCCTTGCTTTTTGCTGCTTATTATTAACTTGAAGGAGAAATGCTCTAAGTGGTTCAGGGAGTCAGAGACAGCTACTGCAGCCATCATCAACTCCAAATCAATAATGGATACCATCCAGAAATGTTTCAGGATAAGAAGCATTTCACTTTCAGAAAACCAATTCTTAAAGTAAAGCAGCTGGCACTGTTAAAAAGACAATGAAACGCCAGAGTGGGGTAAAAAGTATTAAGAAAAAGTTTTCATCAAAAAGAGTTATTAGGAGCTTCATTAGGAGAAAAAAAAAAATAAAAGCGCAGCTTCTTAACTGAGACTGATGAGTCAAACTTGCATTATGACACAGGGTCTATGCATAAATTTCCAACCATAAAGGTTTGCTCTGCCCCAGGTCCAGGGCCCAGTTTAACAAGTGAATCTTCAGAGATACCGTGACAAACAGTCCCAGTGCTTACTCTCTCACACTCTGGCACACACACATAGAGCCCACGTCCAAGAAAGAAGGACTTCTTTGCCTTTTGAAGAGTTAGTTTGAAACCCCAGCATCCCTTGGCCGTGGGTCCAGACATGGTAGCACAGGGAAGGAGGGTGAAGAGCCAGGACAGACTGTGCCAGTTTAAGCTATCCTGTTCCCAGATAGGAGCTTGACTTCTTGCACCTGTTCAGTCCTCAGCAGTGTCATCAGGACCTCCTTCTAAAAACTCAGTCTGTTGTTAATCTGCAGTACAGATATAAGGAACACATGCAAACTTGAGTTAAAATGCTGGTTTCATTCAGTTGTATCCAGTTAATCTCAAGGCAATGTTTACATACACATGCAACAGGACAATGAGCTGTACTTCGCTGGTCACTCTTTGCATTTATGTGTCCTGATGGTGTGGAACTTTTTAACTATATCTCTAGGAATTAAGGCTTTATCTCCCTGAAAGCAGCAATTCATCCAGGGTGTATAGCACAAGGGTTCATCCAGTGGCTTTGCATTTGGCTGACACAGAGAGGAAGTCCAGGGGAAGCGTGGGACAGCCCCTGCTTGGGACGCAGTCCCTGGTCATCCCTGCACAACTCTAAGCACGTTTCCTCAGGCTGTTGTGTCATGAACAGACTTTCTGCGAAATGGGGTAATATTGTCTCCTTTGAATAGGAAAAAGCTTGACCACAGCTAACAGAATCACAGAATCACAGCATACACTGTGTTGGAAGGGACCTGCAATGCTGGGTCACCTGCTCCTGCTCTCGGGAGCCTGGGGAAAATTACTGTATACAAACAGCTCCAATAACTACTTTTGTAGATTCTGTAAACAGAGTGGTTAAAAATTATACCCTCAGTGAGTATCCAGCAGTGTACCCTTTTAAGATTGGAAATGAGTTCTGGATTGTCTGAGTAAAAACAGCTTTTAACTAACAGGATGGAGTCTAATGAGAGATCAATGTCTATTGTCAGAAAATTATCTTCCTCCTCAGGAAGCTGAAGGAGACATTTGCCACTGTGGGGAGTGCTGAGATTTGGGAAAGAGGCTGGGGAAAAGAAACAGGCTTGATTTTTGGTCAGCAGCACCACACTACAGCCCAACAGGAAAGTGACTCCAAGACCAAACCTATTTCAGACCCTGATTTCAGCATCCAGCTATCCTGATGGATCTTTAATTAAATGTACAGTGCATTCTAACATAAATGCTAGTAAAACACAATGAAAACCAAGTAACAATCACTCCTGAAGGAGTCTTCAGGAGCCCCCCTTGGCAGGCCTGAGGCAGAGCAGTCATGTCAGTAGGAGATTTGCCCTGCAGGTGTAGAGCCCTGCATTAGGCAGAGCAGCTGTGAAAGGATGGGAGAGGAGGAGAAGTCCAAAGATGAGGAATTTGTGGCCCCACTGCACTATTACGAGCTCCAGGTATATCAAACTAAATGTTAGTTTGCAAAATAAGATCCACTCTCCTAACCACACTCATTAAAGCAAGACAGGTGAGATTTGTGAGGCCCCGCTCTGATCACAGGGTCTTCCTAAATGAAGGAACCAAAGCTTTGCAAGTGGAAAGTGTTTAAGTGCACCACATCTTGTGTCAGCACTGAGGAAGGACGCTGGAGAGAACCATCAGAGTTTCTGGCTGGGCAGGCAGCTGTAAATTACAGCCAAAGGCCAAAATTGGTATTGACTTAACTGGCCATTGGGTGAGATCACCAATTCCATCGATGAGTTATTGTGGTCAGTTCTTCAGGTTATGAAGTTATTTCATCTTCTTAGGCATCTACAAAGGAGTAAGCAATATAATCTTTGTCACATTGACTAGCCAGTCAGTGGATAGGAAAGATATCTGGGGAATAAATCTCCTGCAATGAACTGTTTATGGGAGGAGAAAGGCACTGAATGTGCTCATGTATGCAGAGGATGATTGATAGGGAAACATGCACCCTTATTCAAACCTTTTCTTGGAGAACATACTTCAGACAAGTAGTCACTAAAACTGTTGCACTGCGCTGGGAAAATTTCTGAACACATTCAGCACACATTGCAGGAATATAAAGGCCAAAGATTAAAATTCTTGTACAGCTTTAGGCTCGCCTTCCTCAAGGCTTGGCTCCTCTGCACCATCCTGGTTCATAGGCCCACCAGTGACAGCTAGGTTAATTGTTTTACAAATCAATTTTGGTGGACTCAAGAAGCTTGATTTACTTTAACCAGAAAATCACGTTTTGCAATGAAACAGGAACAGGGAGATGGATTCAATGTCTTCTTAAAGTCTGTTACAGCTCTGTCTTCAAAGATTAGTGGCCTTTGTTTGACCTGTCACATAGTCTTTGCCTCAAACTTTTGACACCGCCGGTTGGTCCAGGGGATCAGAGTACAGGGTACTTGCTGCCTTTCGAAGATGAAGGAAGCAGGGCCTGATCCAAGGTGCAGTCAGAGTAATGCTTGTTTAACCAGATAAAAAGGGACTTTGGTCTGGATCTTGTCTCCTCACTTGGGCTGCAGAACATCATGTTCCGGGTAAAAGTTGTTGCCCACAGCATTTTTTCTGAGGAAGCAGCGGTGGGGTACATGGCTCCAAAGAGTGGCAAAGCTTGTTAGCAGCTTGTGCTATTCTTGTAGGGTCATCTTTGTGTTCTTATTATCTATATAAGTGTTTCCATGCCTTTCAGCAGAATAGGAGCCCAACCATTTCTACCCAGACGAGTGACAAGGGAATGCATCATCATTACCTGCATTACCTGCCCTGAGTAGTTCTGCTCTATGAAGTGTTGATAATGCTGTACTCACCTCCTTGACACATTTGTTTCCAACTCCCTGCATTAAGTGTATGTTCAATTATGTTGGAAAAAAGTCTCTTTCTGAAACTGGAAACCTCCCTGTGCAGAGTTTCTCTGCTGCTGACTTTCTTCAAAGTCATGAAGACAGCCTGTGTCCTTCAGGGATCTCTCCTCACCTGGAATTAATAACTTTCTTCCCAGAATAGCCACATCTCTTGCCACTTGTCATGTATGTCCTAAAAAAGCCAGTCCACTCAGGTTTGGAACCTTGTCCTGGGTGTGGAGCACCGCCCATAAAAGTTTTTTATCTCACAGCTGGTACCACTTTTAGCAGGAGGTCACATTAGGCTCCTCCTGAGGTCCCTTCCAACCTGAAATTTTCTCAAATTCCATAGTTCTGTACTTTGTCTGGGAAAACCCAAATGGTCACGTGTGGGTGGGAGTTTAGCAGCTGCCTGCCATACTCCATGTAATGGTACTCTGTGGATTTAGCTTTTTACCATTTCTCAGCAGTGAGTTAGCTCAGATTTGTTGGGATGGCAACCAGCTCCAGTCTGGAAATCAGCCTGAATGAGTGACAAAGCCTGGTGGGAAAACAGAATTAATAAATCCACCTAGACCCCAGCACTGCATCACTTTCCTGACCCGAGCGATGGTATTGCACAGTGCAAGCTGTGTACCTTGTCCCTCCCATCAAATCCAAGGAATATCTCTTAGGTAGAGCAATGTGTCAAGGCACAGATGCCTTCCATCACGCAGGTGAAGACTGGAGGTGCATCACCCAATGACTTGCCAAGGTTACCTTGGCTGGGTCAAGCTGACTCTCCCAAGACTGCGGCAGGGAATCAAGAATTGGCAGCTGACACAGGAGGGACACAGCCCTGTCGGGGTTCCACTATCCCGAGGCCTCTCCCACAAGCCAGGCAGTGCTCCACGTGTTCAAGGGCAAACAAG
>NW_020955621.1:92723-146437 GCF_003031625.1 Empidonax traillii | reverse complement strand
ACTGCCAGGCAGCTCTTTATAGATCTTAAACTTGTATTGATCTGTGCATCCATAAAAGCTCTTATTCGTCAGGCATAAGAGAGCAGTCTCAGTATGCATGACCACACATGCCAATGTCAATGGAGCTATAAAGCTGCACCCTCAGAAAAATAAATTGTAAGTCAGATTTTAGTTCAAAAGAATGGAAATCTCTGACATTAAGAATTAAAAATCAAAGTCTCCTGACCCAGATTAACTTTCTTTGCTCAATCACCCGTATATAACATGCTCTAAATCAGCTCCTGGAGATGTCCTTTTGCATGTTTTTCATGATTAATTGAATTAGCAATTGATTTGTATAATATGACTCACTTAGAAATAAAGACACACCAAACTGACAACATGCACACCATTCAGGTAGCAACAAATCGCAGGTCCTACGGTTAATCTCACCCCAGCCCTCCCGGGCAGAGCAGATTTGCTATCTACTCTCCAGAGCACAGACTTTCAGAGGGCTTCTGCAGGCTGTGTGTGTGTGCAGACTAAACAAACATGCACACACATGCTCTGAAAATGCACAAAGAACTCCAGTCACTGCAGCATTGATTCATTCTATAGCTGATTTATAGATGCTCTGCTGAGCCCCAGCTCAGGGCTTGTAGGGCTTGGAAAAAAGGTACAGGGCTTGGAGAAAACAACTAAAAATGGGCCCTTTTGAAGTCAGGGAGGGTTATGGGAAAGCATCTAAGTTATTTAAGGTTGGGGGTGGGTCTATAGTGATCCCTAGCCTAGGGTTAAAGTAGGACTTGGGTCACATTTTGTTCCTTGCTAGCAAGATTTAGGATTGAGGCCCCTAGGTTTATCTCAAGACAGAGATGAAAAGGAGGATTTTATGGGACAGAGATCACGTTGGGGCATGTGGGTTCTGCAGAGTCAAACTGGGTGAGTGCTGAGACATACAGAGGGTTATAAAGCCCAACGAAGGTGACAGGAGACCCCCCAACCCTGCACTTGGAGTTAGTGATAAAGGAGTGCAGAGCCAGCCAGGATGGCATCAGGGCATGCACAGGTTCTTCAGGAAGTGAGTATGATTTGGGCTTGTAGGGTCTACAGAGAAGGACAAAGTTGAAGATGTTCTCCTGAGCTAAGGTCAAAGCATGGCTGGGTGAGTGCCTGGGATTCGGTTTTTACTCTAGTAGCAGAACCTTTCTAGTTGCACCATAGCCCAGCACCATGCATATGACTGGTAGCTCACAGCTGGGTGCATGAATGATGTAGCTGCCTGTAGCACCCACCCTCCCAATGTGGCAGAAGGAAATGCTGAATTTTGTGGGAGTTCAGGAGCAGATTCAGCTCAGATTCCCCGCCCTGGTGGTTGCTGCTCACCTAGGGGCCAAATAACACCATGATTTTCACCCTCTGGGGTGCAGCATCCCAAGAAATGGCTGTGTGCATTACTCCTATCACTCAGCCACAGCTCCACAGCCAGCTGCAAGATTGGGCTTGCACCAAATGTTGTGTTTTGGGGCAGCTGGAGCAGGCAGAGTGGGAGCAGGGAGGCTGACAGTGAGAGCAGGCACCTGCAGGTGGGGACATGGTTAGAAGTGCTAATCAAGTGTGTAGCTCCCAGACCAAATGTCCAGTAGCATCTGGCAGCCCACATTTTCCAGAGTGTCCAGCAGACACCGGCAGTCCCCTTCCCAGGGTGATTCTGGTCTTACCAGCAATATGTATCCTTCTAAGGTGCTAAAAGCCTTCACAAGAGCCTTGGGCTGCCAGGGAAGGAGAGCATCTAATAGCAATGGGAAGGGATGACCTTTCCTCTGCTCAATTATTTTGATATTTAAAAGTGTGGATCCCGAAATAAGAGTTCAATATTTCCTTTGCTGGAGATCATTATGCAGTGAGAAATGGGCAGTGCTGTGAATTATTATAAACTGGCACCAGACCGAGACTGCTCTTTTCTTTTCCCCTTTCTTTTCCTTTCCTGAGCATCATCTCCATTCGCATATTGAAGCAGCAGCTTTTCATGAGAAAATAACATTGTTATGCCTGTCAAAATTTCCTTTCATTTATGCCAAGAAGTCACGACTGATGCCATGTCTCCTTTTCTCCTGGGTATGAATCTCTTTCCCAGCACCAGTTAAGTGGAGGGAAGAGTGAACTTTATCTTTCCTGTCAGCTTGGCTAGACATTACTGGGAATGGGAACATGCAAGATCCCATTTTCTCCCCTGTCAGTTTAACCCTGCAAATCCTGATGCACCATAAAGCTTGAATGGGTATTGTTTAATCCCAGGCTAAGCTACGGCCATTTCCAGGGGACTCGGGGTAATTTCCCCTTATACATTTAAGGAAAGCAATTCTGTCTTGTTAAAAATAAAGTCTCCATGTGCAAGAAGTATTGGCCACTGAAATATTTTCAAACCCACTTAAAAAACTCCCTCTCCCCCAGAGTCTTGGGCTGCCTCTTCAGATTACAGTTTTCAGGAGGCTGATGGGCAAGCAGAGCTTTGGTGACATAAAAACCCTGGGATTTTGGCTCCTTGGTCATTGATCTGCATAAACACACAGCAGCTATGTGGTCATTACCATAGTAATTCCCCCCTCTATAATTTCTCTGCTATACATACACAGGCTGGGGGAAAGAGAATCATTTTGTTCTCTGCAGCTACGTCATGACATTAAAGCAGTGTCCCTGCTGGCCTCCAGTCCTGCTTGAATAGAGCTGCTCAGGAAAGTTGTGTAGTGCTTTGTTTTGTTCAGAAATGCTGATATGCAGAAATGAAAACTGGCTTTGTGGGAAATGGTCAGTTTTGATGCATTTTTCAGCTTTTTTTTCCTCCCCTCTCTTTTTTCCCTTTTACAGAAGGGGGGGTTTGAAAAAGTGAATTGGCAGCAGCATATTAAAAAAAAAAAAAAAAAAAAAAAAAAAAAAAAAAAAAGTAGGTTGCTCTTTCTGCCTAGAAAATTAATTACTCCAGTGAGAGTAAAGTTATTTCAAAACCAGGGATGCTTTGAGTCAAAGAGAAATATTTCTGAGACTTGTACTGACTTTTTCGGATTTTCATTTCTCAAATGCGTTTTGCTTTTGATGGTTTTTATCCTCTTTAGGTCTAGATTCTTTTTTAATCTACAAAAAAATAAAATATTTGCAGGGTGGAGAAGTTATCTCCTGCTCAGCAAGACCCCACAGTGGATGTTTCAGTGCACATGACAAATGTTACAAAGCAAGGCACTGTTCTCATCTGTTCCTGGGGGAACCTGGTACTAGTTTCTTATTGTTTTCATCTCTTTGGAAGACAAGTCATCTAGACTAAAAAACACATTCTGTTCTTTATGTTCAGGGAAAGGGAAAAAACACCAAAAAACCACAAACTCAGGTTTGATTCATCTCTCAGCATTATTTTTATTTTTGGTCTATTGAACAAGGAGTAGAGTTTAAATCAAGTGCTGTGATCTGGTGCCAGCTACTGTTATGAGGCTGTAGAGGCTGCATTAGAGAGTTCAGCAGTCACTGGGAAGACACTAACTCTACTGTTATTATTTTTGCAGGTATGGTCTGGGCAGAAAGAAAAACACAGATTTAGAATCGATCTCCTCGAAAGAAGTAGTAAAAATGACATCTGTGCACCTTCAAGCTGAAAACTAACAGAATATCAGTAACTGACATTGTACCAACTCTGAGCCAAATTCATCTCCCATGTACCAGCCATAAATGAATCCATACTAGCACCACTTTTGATCTGAATAGACCTCACTCAGGGGATAATAAATTTGAATATCCCCAAACGGAACGAAGACAAAAGCGGTCAAAAGAAACAGCAGCGAACACCAGGATTTTGGTTGAAGTTCAAGGCCAGTTGGAACGTCTCTGCGCTTCTCAACCTGAAAAATCCTGCAGTATTTCTAGCAAAGCTTTTCCTTGCGGTCTCCCTGCATGCACGTGCACACCCTCTCTCGTCCGGGAGAGCACTCCCTGTGGGAGAGTCCGGGCTGGCAAAGCTTCCCCACAAAAATACCCCAGTTCACATCTTCGCTACAGGCTACACAAACAGCAGGTGAAAACATCACCGTGCTGCAAAAACCCTCCTACCAGCTGGCAGACAATTTGAGTAGGGATTAACTCTTCAGTGCTCAGCAAGAATGAATTTTGTTTCAGGTGCTCTTATGTTTTCGGGGGCAGTTTGAGGTAAAGGCTGAAAAAAGAGCATTGGTTGGGTGTTTTAAGTAGGCACAATATATTTAAGAGATTGAAGAGTGTTTTTAGAGTTAGGCTACAGAAAACACTCTGAAATCCTCAGCTGGATGTGGGTCGCCAGCATAATTGTTTTGGTAACTCACTCCAGTATGCCTTTACAGGAGCAACCAGTTTCAGCCCTTACAGCCTTATGATCAGCCTAGAACTGATTTTTGGCCATGACCAGAAGCAGGCCACCAGGAAGGCTTTGCACAGGCACCCTGCTGTGTTACAGAAATGCCCTCTCCCTATCCTGACTTGGCCAGTATTTTCAGTTTATGAGCAAAAGGCAGCTGGCAACGTGCCTGGTGGGGAAATGGGATCTGCTCTTCTCACCTGACAGAAAAAATGGAGAAAGAGGACTGTGATCAGGGAAGCTGCTGAGAAACTCTCTCATCTTGACAAAAAATGTGCCTCCTGTTTCGATCCTATAAATAGTCCACAATTTCTGAGGTTTTCTTTGTTTTAAACTAACCTTTGGTGATAACAGTGAAAACAGAGTAATCAAGTGGGATCAGTCATTCTTAGTTTTGCTGGCAACCCGCCTTGCCTTAGTGTGCCTACTCTGCCTCACAAGCCAGCTTCACACAAAACCCTGGAAGAACTCAGTGCCAGCTAGTACCTGTCAAATGTTTCTCCCCCAGGAAGTTAAGGCTCTCATTTGGAAACGCTTTTTCATCTGTTTGAAAGTAGGTTTTCATCTGCTTAAACCTCAGAGTCAGCAACAACAGCAAAGATCTCAAAAATTATAATGGGACTCGGAGAACAGCTTGGCCATTAAAGTCAAGAGCGAAGGTTATATTTAATTTGGCTGCTTAGCATAAAGCCAAGCATTTTGCAAATACTATAAAGGTATCTTTTTTTTTTTTTCTTTTGAAGAGGTTGTCTCCCAGCCATCAGGAGCAAGGAGATTAATGCACATTCAACGCAAGCGTCATGGGGTACGTGTCAGAACAGGGCAGTCCTGTGGTGGTGGGACTCAGGGCTAATTAAAGCCCAACAATGTGTCCCCAATTCATACCAACACTAGAAACAGTGGCTGATAGGGAAATTCAGGCGCAGCAGCTGCTCTTTTCACAGCAGTACAATAACTATCTCTTTAATGAGAAGGGTTGCGGGGGAGGGATGCGGCCCAAATAACAGCACCTGCCTGCTTATGCCACACCAAAAATCACAACAGCTAATCCTCCTTGCCTGTCATGTTAATTGTTGTGAAGCTCCTTTTGATATCAAACTATTTGTCCTTTGACTGAAATAAATCAGGCCTTAAGCACCACATTTATCCCGCTATGATACAGGAGCAGAGGTGAGCACTGTGGGGAGATTTATACAATGGGAGCAACGTACAGCACGCCGGGGTGATATTTATGGGCTCGGGATCTTTTCATCAGGAAAAAGCAGTCTGTTGACATTGTTCACTACAAAACAAAAGTTCAAATGCTGTATATTACACTACAGCCCTAATACACCGTTTGACATGAGCGGGAGGTAAACAAAGCAAGGGAAGGGGGGAAAATGCCTGGCTGGCTTTCGCACGCAGTGATGTTTTCAGCTGTTTTCAGCAGGGTATTTAAGATTTGTGCACAACTATGGGGCCCAGAAGCTTCATACAGGCTGTTTGTACGTTCGATGCTAGGGGTGTATTTAATGGCATTTGCTGATGCTGGGTCACAGTATGGAACGTGCCCTTCTGCAGAGCCCATGGGGTGCACAGACACAGCCCTCCTGGCACAGAGAGAAAGAAAGGTAACCTCACCAGGGCTGAATCCAGCCTGTCTCCTTGCCCTTCCCACCTGTCAGCCACCACAGGAAACACTCAGTGCAAGATATTGTGAGAAGATGCTCAGGAAAAGGTGCAAGGAAGAGCCTTCCAGACTTCAAGTGCAGGGAGTCTCAAGGGTGGGAGCTGGGGAAACGTATCCTGGCCTTGTTTGCTCTTACTGGCATGTTTTGTCACACAGAGCATCACCTTCTTCTAAAGATGACTGAAACACCTGTTGGTGATCCCAGTTGAAGGGCTGAATTCATCTCACTAAGGAGCTTGGGTCTTTTTCTGTTTATTTGTTCCACCAGTGCTTGGATGCTCCTGTTGGGGTCCTTCATCCCCCATGCAATTCTCCACAGAGAACTGTGCTAATTGCTCCTGAGAGTTTGCAAGGATGTCTCTGAAAGGAGAACCTGGATCCACTTGGGCAAAGGAAGGGGTTATTTGCTGCAATACCTCTTTGCCTGCAGGGACTGCAAGCACAGCAGGCACAAACCTGCCTGAGTTTCACTAAGCACCAGTGAACATTATTGAAAATTTTCCTGTATTCTTTGTGCAGGGAAAAAAACCCCACAACAACAGATACCCTACAGTGACAGCGTCATCCACAATCCAAGAAAATCCTGTTAATCTTTCACACCTCCTAAGAAACACCTGTCCTCTATTTTTACTGCTCGTGTTACTAATGGAAACCAAGGAGTTTAACTTTGTTTGTGCAAAAGTGCTGCTCTGGAGAGGTGTTGCCAGAAAAAAAAAATCTGTGAGAGAAAACCAGAAAACCAGCAACTCCCTTTCAAATATGTTGGTGTTACTGGTAGAAAGAACTTGAGACTTTTTTATGGGACAAGTCTGAGAGCAGTGTGGAAGGGGTTTACACAGTCTCATCCATTGCAGGTGAAGGGGAATTTTTACTGATGAAGTGAGGCTCCCTGTTCTCTTCAGTGTGGAGGTCTCTCTTTCTCCAAAGAAGGGCTCACAGGTTTCAGCGGGCTTCTCCAGGTATGGACAGTGGTGGAGAGGCCCTACTGCCCCCCCAGGAAATGGGCTCTGAACTCCCTACTCCTGTGCCTGTAAAGAGCAAGAACTGTGTCTTCCCACAGAACTTAAGCAGGTTCCCAGGCACAAAAATCTCTTTACCCTCTATGGAAATGCAAAGACTGCCCCTCAAAAAATCAAGTCAAGTGCTCTGAGCAGCATCATATCTCCTGTCCTGAGATGTTTCACATCCCCCTCGCCAGGAAGGAACCCACTTTATGGCAAAGCTGGAAAATATTACCTACCTGCCTCCATTTACAAGGTGCATATGAAAGTATTTGTCAGGGAATCCAACCCTGGGGGGGATTCACTGAAACAGAGTTCACTGTGTGGCAGACAGTCACAGAGAAAGGCAGTAAACAAGGCCATACATGTTTGGGGATGATCTTACCGCATTTAAAGCTAAGGACTTCTTTCTGTTCTTTGAGGTAGCTGCATGTATCTTAACAGAGTGAATGCAGCGGTTTTTTTTTTTTTTTTTTTGAGAAGATGGTTGTGCTCTCAGCTCTGGCTTCTCTCCTGAGCCTGGGCTGCATCAGAGTTCCCTCAGCCTGGTTTCTGACAAGAGCAACATGATTGTGAGCAAAGTCAATGCCTTACTTATTTATATGTCTGCCAGCCAGCTCCCTCTTCCTAATAAATCCTGAAACCCAGGATTTTAATCAGATCTCCCAGAGCAGCAGAGGTCCCAGTGATTTTACACTCCATTTCTCATGAAAATAAGCAGCCACCACAGGAGAGAAGAACCTGTTAGCACCATCACCAAAGGGGAGTCTAAGCCATGAGCTTAATTAGACACGGGGGAGTCTGTAGCGACGAACATGTCCCAACAGCTGGAAAACCCTCACTCATGGCTTGTAGCTTATTAGACAACAGAGAGTCCAAGCAGGAGGCAGACACGCATAAGTAAGCAGGATGCTGTTGCGTTCTGCTCATACAACTGCTTGTTCCACAGTCCAACCCAGCTGCTTGTAGCATTGCATGAAATTAAATCTTGCATTAAGACCACATATATTTTATAATCATGTCAGTCACTGTAATGCACCCCAAAAACACGTGCTGCCCATCCTTTACTGAGGGCATTTGCTATGCCAAGTGTGTGGCACAAGGTGCTGTACACCTCGGATACAGGTGCTGGGATGCCACGGGCATCGTGCACCATTTGATATCGCAGACACTAAATGGAGTTAACACGCAGGTCCCACGCCTGACTCCGGGTATCCTTGAAACACCCATTGCTGCAGGCAGGGAAAATAACTCTGCAGAGGCACCACTCCCTGATGGCTGTAGCATCTGGGTTTCACCTCCAGCCAGTGCAGCCTCTCACAGAGGGCTGAGAAGTTTGGTACAAACAGTGCTGTAGCCTGCATAGTGGAGAACACTCCATTCCCAGGGCGGCTTCTCATCTCAGTGCATGGCATTACAAGCCTGGAGAAAGTTGTGCTTTGTGTTCGCATTAAATTTGCTTGCTCTTGGTTTGGTTTTGGTGTGTGGTTTTTTTTTTTTTTTTTTTTTTTTCCCCTGAGTACAATCTACATGAGGTTTGGGGACTGTTGTTTTCACTATTCTGTGTTTAACACGGTTTTGCAGTGAAGAACACCGTTTCTGCGAGGATTGCTGTTCACGAGCAGTAGGGCTGTGTTCACAGGCAGCAGGGAGTTTGAATTTCTATTTCTTTAATGACATTCTCTCTGGCTGTTGGACTTCCTGGCTCCGTTACATGCTTTCTGATGTTGTTTCTGGTAACATTTGCAATTAAGAGCCTTGCTACATGAAAAGGAAGCTGTGATACCGGCACTGTAACCCGGGATGGGTCACTGGAACAAGTCGGTCTGTCCGTCCGTGCCCATCACCGTTTCTCGAAGACAGAGTCGCCAATTTGCATTATTTCTACTCCTTCCTCTTTGAAGGCGCCTCTCCGCTCTCTCATTAAATTTCTTTCAGTGTCACCACCAGGTCTAATCTCTCATCAATATGCAGAAATTCACCCCCTTCCCCTCTCGGCTCCCCACTGGGCTGCAGGAGCGGTACCTGCAGCCCACCAGCGCCTCAGGGGAGCGGGACTGCTCCGCCTCCCACGTGTCTGTAAAGGTTTCGTCGCTGTTTACAAACATGTTAGATTTGCCCGACAGTCCCTGCTCCGCTTTTCATGTTTTGTGCATGGCAAATAGCACTGATCTGTGCCTTGATCTGTAGTCAGCAAAATCACTTGCTTGCATTTTCTACATCAAAGCAGGGAGGGGAGGGGGGAGAAGCCATCTGGTGAATTAGCTCTAATAAAAATAAAAGGGGTCTCTTTGCATAATAGAGTATTAGGGGATGATACTGTGGGGTTGTTGGGACAAATGGCTCTAAAGGGTTTTGACAGCTCACAGGCATCTTGGCTTATGTTGCAATATAAACATCATGAAAGCAGAGCTCCATTAGTTGGTGGCAACGTGTCTATTGATTGCAATGAGGCCACGATTCCTTCCCCATATAAATGTCTCGGTCAGCTGAATCTCATTACAACAATGTGCAAAGCATTTATTCAGTATGATTGTGCTTCATGGCTTGTTCATTTCTTCTACTGTTCCTATAAAGTTGCTCTAACATTTCCACTGTTCATTACTCACACAAGTTGTTCTGCTGCTTTGGGATCTTTTGGTGGCACATATGGGCTTTTTTAAGATGCATAAAGCTTGGTCCTTATTTGAAACTTATTTCTCTTTGCAGGAGAGCAGCTTTCCTGGTGAAGAGGGATTTTTCCTTAAGGGTAGCAGAACACAAAGGGGCTACAAGGGCTACAGCCCCACCCCAAACAGTGGTAAAAATTAGGCGTGTTCAATTTAAAATGGTGATTTTTAATATACGCATCTTAGGTGACGGTGAAGAGATGCTTACTTCTTTCTGTTTCTAGCTCTGGGTGAAAGAAGATTGTACTTGAGATGAGGATGACTTGCAGGCAGTGAAATTTTATTTTTAAAGTAGGTACAGTTTTCAGGCAGCTGGCATCATCTCAGATTTCATTTGGAAACTATCTGCTCCAATTTGCTCCACACAGAAAAGAGATTAGGATTCTATTTTTGTTTGATTCTGGTCAGACCTTTCCCTTCTATCACGCACACATACAGACAAAGGCGCACACACGTACACACCTGCCCACATGAGTTAGCCTCTAATTTCAAACGTATTTAAGGTTCAGGCTCTGCTAACGAGTCAACATGGATCCATGATTTGGTGGATAAATAGAAGATTGATTGGCTGGAAAAGACTTTCACAGATGGGGAAATGGCTGCAGGTGCCCTGCTGCAGGGGAAGCACACCTGAAAACACAGCTGATGAGTGGTTACAGCACATCTTGTGGGCGGTAGAGTCCTAATTCTGTTCTCTGCTGAGTTACTCATGCAGTGGAAAGTAACTGCAGCCATGTTCCTTTGCAGGATTTATTGTTTTTTCAGTAGCACACGGTACCCCACTGTGCTATGGATCAGGATGGATACATATCTAAAGATGACCCATATCCCAGAGATCTCATCTACATAGACAGGGCTGTAGCTAAGCAGTGAAAAATTGAGAAAAATACTTCCTTCCACTCAATCCAGGGAAAGCTCAGCCAGTGTGGTGTGGCTGTGCGTATTCACAGTGTTCATGGCCAAAAAGGACCTCTCATGTTTCCAGTTCAACCTCCCACCCGGAACAGGACTGTGACCAGCACTGGATCAAGCTTGCCATGGCTTCTACTAGCAAAGCTATAAAAAACTCCAAGGAAGGAGGCTGGAACAGGCTTCTCCAGGGCTGCAGCACCCTTCTGGTGAAACATTTTTCCATCTGTCCATCCAAGCCACAGTCAAGACCACTGCCTTGCATTTGAGAGCAGCTTGGTTCCTTTCTTTGCAGTCACCTGCTGTAACTATTTTTGCAGTCACCTGCTATCAGCTTAGTCCTTAGCCTACCCTTGGCCAGGAAAGCCAAGTCCAGCTGCCTCCTGTCTCCCCATGGACTAAAGGCTTATGACCATCTCCAGAGCACCCTCTCAAGCTTCTCCACAGTGCCTTGAACCAGGAGACCCGAACTGGGCATAATATTCTAGATGTAGCCTTGCTCATTCCAAGTAGAGGAGGGAGGAAGCTTCTCCTTACCTGGTGGCCACATTCCAGCTAACATAGCCTGGTATGTATGTGGTTCGCCTTATCTGAGATGACAGTGTATGGTTGGCTGAAGTGGCATCTCCTGTCCTTTTTTTGGCAGAGCCAGGTGGACGTGTCACAGCCTGTACCCATGACTGGGAGGATTTCAGTCCTTGTGCAGAACTTGCACGTCTCCTTGTGGGCTCCTCGCCTCTCTCCCTTTTATAGCTACCCTTTGTGTACACAGATACACATATAGATATGTACATATGCATACGGGAGAACAGCCCTGTGAGGAATACAAAACCAGCTGGGATCTAGGAAGTAAAATCCAAGGGCACACATGAAAGAAAAAGCTGCTGTGGCAACAGCTATTGTACAACTAAAATTGTCCTTATGAGTGAAAGGACACATTAATTAAATGATCCAGAACTGCAACTACAAAAGAGCTGAGCTGTAAAAGTGCTAGTGTTTCCAATACAAAGAGACTTAAAACTTCCCAGCGCCTCTAATTAGGTTTGTGTCGACATCTTTTCCCTTAACTTCACCTTGCACAAGAGCAGACCTGACTCCTTTGCTCAGTCAAGCTGTAAAGCTGTAACCATCAGCAATGCATAAGCCCTCAGCCTCTCCAGGGCAGCTCAACTGGTTTCTTACCCAGCACCTCAGCTGGGCTACTTCCAGCAGCTGCAGCAGAGAAGAGCAGTGAAAGGCTGCAAGTGGTGTCAGGACACCGCAGATCAAACAGGAGATGAAGAAGAGCTCCTCCTGCCCCTCCCAACTCCTCGAGGGCCAGGTGTGATGGTTCATGGACAGAGCTGGGCAAGCAGGTGACTTAGGGCAGTAAAATACTCATGACATTTGGTGACCTGAATTCACCAAATAATTTCAAACCCTCCCTCCTAACAGCCCGTTGCCAAAGTGGGATGCATCCCACCTGTATGCACCCTGTGTGGAGCCAGGGCAGGCGCTGTAGGACCGTGCAGGCTGCTCGACAGAGCCCTTGATCCCTTTGTCTCACCCTAAGGTTTAGTTACTCAAGGCTATTACTTTCTGGGTTAATCATCTGCAACCGAGATTGCTCCCTCTTCAAGCTGTGCCTCCCTTTTAAGCAGTGGGCAAGTCAAACATCTGCTCCAGGAGGCTGAATTGCATCGTAATGACTTTTTTTAGCTATGTTGCAAACTTTAAGTATCCAGCCTCCTCTTTGTCTCAGTGCTGCTGCTCACCAGCGCTTGCACTAAGGGGCAGATATTGTTTCATGTTGTTTCTTTGGCTCCGGATTACATTAATAACTGCTAAACAGAGTCAGTCCCCATGCGAGGAAACAGCATTTGGCTCTAAGAGGAACCAAGTGTCAGTGTTAGAGCATTGAAGAAGGGGAAAAGGGGCAGGAAGCACAAAGCAAGCACAGATCTCTCCTTTCCCTTACAATATTGTTTGGATTTCAAGACTTTTCCAGTTCCTGTTCTCCTAAAGTATAGCATCCAACAACTTTTCAAAAGCAAAAAGGCACAATCTGCTCCAACAGCACCATTTCTAGAAGCACTGAGCATGGCGGGGGGAGGTGATTTCCTTGTGACAGAGCTGTCAACAGAGCAGCTGTTTGTAACATCACAGCTTGGCAAACCTCCTCCTATTTAAGTGCTCTCCCTTTTGGCTTTGCTCTGCACTTCCCAGCTCCAGAGAGCCAGAGTTAAAACTTTCCTGGTGCTGGAGCGTTGCTTTGAACGGGGATGAAAGGGGGGATGCTGCAGCAGAACAATTATCAGCCAAAAGGTAATTACAGGTGGCTGTAAGTGCAAAAGCGAAGATGGCACTAGATAAAAAAAGCTGGGGAAGGCAAATGGGTGATAGTCTGAAGTGATCATGCCCTAAGGAGACCCAGAGGGTTTTCTGACAGTCATGAGAAGGGGTGCCCAGTAAGGTGTAAAACATAGAAGAACTTCATATACTCTGCTAATGCAAAGTGCTTATGAGAAGTGGTGCGCCTGTCTGGAAATAGGAATGAGAGGAGCTGCACATGGAAAGCCTGTAAAGACTGGCTGCACAAAGCTGCTACGTTATAAAGACATGGTCTTGCATGATGCTGACCAGGTAGAAGCTCAGACAATAAATTAAGCCCTCCCCAACAAGTGTGGTTTTTTTGTTTTGTTTTGTTTGTGTTTTTTTTTTTTTTTTAGCATGTTTATCCTGTATTTTGCCCTATCAAAATAAAATTCTAGAAGTTCTTGTTCTTCAGAAGAACCTGAGATGGAGCCTGGGTGCAGCTTTGGCAGAGCTGTTCCCCCCCATCCCGTTTCCCCACTCCTGTCCGTCCTCTGCTTTCAACCACAGTCTCCAGAAGCAGTGCCCTTCTGCCAACCCAGCACACAGCTGCGAGAGGCATCAGGGCTCAGATGCAGCAGGAAGACCGGCAGAAGGACACAGGTGCTGCCCACCTAGTTTGGGATTCACCTCACCTAACTTGGAGCAAGTCGCCCTCATCTCCCCCCGCAGTTAGCCAAGAGAAACCAGCAGAGAGTGATTCGTCTCGCTCCAGAGCAGATGTCAGGAGGAGATCAGGTGTATCACACCTCGGACGTGCCTGTTTTCCATTCAGCGTGAAGGGAACGTGACAGCTCGTCCCGGTAAGGGGCTTGCAGCCAGACAGCTCAGCCTGACCCAGGGGCTCCCCCGGTGCCTGCAGGCAGCCCAGATCCCTGATCTCTGCTATGGAAGAACCAATATCAGCCTATCAGTTCCCATTAGCATGTGCCTGCTCCTGTTCCCAGCAGCACTCTCCCCTCTGATATCACAGACACCTCTTACTGGAGAATCCAAGACTCCCAACAGGGCAGGGGTGACCAGGAAAATGGCAGGACCCAGCTTGAGCAATGCACAGGGACCCTCCAGCCCTGAAAAGTGCCTCTGTGGGCTCTTGCAGTCCCTGTAGAAGTGACACCCTCCACTCCCCTCTGAAGGAGAGGTGAGTACCTGATGGCAGGGCAGCAGCTGGCTGTGTATGATGCTGATAAAGTCACCCTGCCATGAAGCTCTCTGGGATTTTTATCACTGCTGAAACCCTGCCTGGACAGCAGCCTGCTAATGAGCACCATCAGAGGGACATCACTTTCACAGGGAAAGGCTAAACGGCATGGCAAAAAAAACAACAGAAAACATGAAAAACAGAAACAGACCTTGCTTTGCTTCCAGCTGAATCACGAGCCTCAGGCTGCTGTGTAGATCTGAAGGGTCGGGTGGGCATCAGGGCTGACACTTCCCTGGGAAGCCACCGCCGGCCTGTCACTCCACATATCCAACATTTTCTCACAAGCCAGGGTTTCGCCAGGACACACAAGCAGATTTCGTCATTATTTGAGAGTGAGACCGTCAGGGTCAGGAAAGGCTATGCTTTGTGTGAACTTGTTTGAACTCCAGGAAGACACCCCAGCTTTCAAAATTAGGCAACTTTTCCCGATTTTTTCCACATAATTTTTAAGTCCTGAGATGTGCACTTAAGCTGATGGCATCAGCCTTGTCTGAAGGCAGTCACTGATACTGTCCTGCAGAAAATGGTCTCCTGAGGGTAGAGAGAGCATTGTCTGCTTGGCTCCAGGACCTGCAAGTGTCCTCACCTTCTCATCACCCAGACCTTGGCCACCAGTCCATGGAGTCGAGCTGATGTCCTGGAAATGCATGGGGAACTGCATTTTCCCTGTGCCTCCTGGAAGTAGGTTTGGATAGCATGGTTTTCCACACTGAACATTACAAATACCTTGTCTCCAAGATGATGAGCTCTGTACTCAGAAGCTGGATGTGTCCTTCAGACAAAGGCGGCTCCAGGGTGGATCCCTGGTGGGATCACAAGTCCTGCCAGCAAACCTGCTCCAGAGTGGGTTTCCCATGGGGTTGCAGCCTCCTTTGGGCATCCCCCTGCTCCTGCTCAGGGTCCTCCAGGGGCTGCAGGGGCACAGCTGTCTCACCGTGGTCTCTCCAATGGGCTACAGGGAAATCTCTGCTCCAGCATCTCTTTCCTCTTCTTCTGCACTGACCTTGGAATCTTCAGAGCTGTTTCTCTCACGTGTTCTCACTCCTCTGCAGTTGTCTTTTGTTGTTTGGGGTTTTTTCCCCTTTAATTCGTTATCCCAGAGGCACTATCACAGCCCATGAGATGGGCTCAGCCTTTTCCAGCAGTGGGACTATCTTGGAGGCTGCTGGCATTGGCTCTGTCAGACATGGGGGAAACTTCCAGCAGCTTCTCACAGAAGCCACCTCTTTACCCCCCTGTACCAAAACCTTGCCATGCAAACCCAGTACAAGCACTCAGCCCAACAGAGCTTGTTGACCTTACTAGTGGTTTTAACAATTTCCATAAAAAAGGACTCACGGAAACTGGAGGAAACAAGTAAACAATCTATTGAAGAACACAGACTTTTAAAAAGTCATTCATGCCATTAGCTCTTCATTTTTTCACTCCTTGTATTTAAGTGCCAATTGAACACATGTAGCAAAAATCAGCCTGCCAGGCTTGGTTTCTGGCACCATTTATAACTGCCAGCTAATTGTATTGAATGATACATCTACTTGATGTATTTCATATTCAAATAAAAACCAGAACATAAGACGATCATCATGAAAATGTCTGGAATGCGTCACAGGAGTGTGAGAGGGATTAATTTATTAATATTTAATGAGTGATTTAAAAAGGTGAAGTGTCTAAAAATGAAAAGCACTGTGAGAACTCTGTTAATGATGAAAGATGCTGGAGATATTTTATTTATGCCATTTGACTGTATAACAGCCAGAACAACGCAACTCCAAACAAGGATGAAGAGACAGACCCTGCAGTGGAGAGTTTGTGTAATGAGACAGGCACTGGGTCGACTAAATGAACAGCTTTCCTCTCTGGGAGCAGTTCTCTGTGCAACAGAGTGGGTTAAACATGAGGGTCGATGCAGTGTGTTGCTGGCCGTGAGGTCAGGTCCCAGGGTCAGCAATAGCACAGTGATTGCTCTCAGCTCTACACTGGGACATGGTCTTCCCTTCCCCCCTGTGTGATGTGAGATGTTTGCACTTCACCCATGACCCCAGACTTGGACCTCACCCAATTCCTGCTCCTTCTCCTGGCTCACTGATAACAGGTGGAGCAGTGATGTGAACACCTACGTATAGGCATTTGCTGCTCAGATAAGGACATAGAGAGACTTATACAATGGCTTGGCGTAGGACCTCCCCCAAGCTTTTTGCTGCCAGGCACAGCTTTGAGCTGTTTTGTATAGTGTAGGCTTAAAAATCTCTGCTTTGCATGCCTTGATAATAAATACCTATATATAAATAGATTTGCGTGCACCTCATGTACCACAAACATTTGAACATAAATCAGATTGCCCATAGGCAATGCACTTAGCAAATGCACACCCTTCTGAGGTGTGAGTGAGAAATAACCTTCAAAGCTATCAAAGACTGCTGTTTGCTTGGGTTAGGAGGCCAAATGAAGGCCAAACCTTCCCTCTGACTGACTACGTGGTACTGGTTTTACTTTGATATAATCTCGGCTGTTCTTATATTGCCTTTTGCGCATGCAAATACCTTCCCCACCTTGGTCTCTTTCAATTTTCATCTGGTTTCACTATGGGAAAATACTGGAGAAGGCTGATTACATATTCTTCCTTCCCTAAACTCTCCTGATTGGTTTTCACAAAGAAAACTACAAACTACACAGAAAAAAAATTCATATTGAATGGAATGATTGAAATTAACACAAACATAGAGGTGTCAACACATTCATTGCTTGTGTCTTGGATGTAGTGATGATATAGGTGAAGCATCCACATGGGATGAGGGAAAGTCCTGTAATCCTGTCAGGAGATCCAGGCCCCTCTTGCCCCCTCTCCTGAGTATGGTTTCCTCTTTCCCCAAAGATAGAAACAGACTGCGTTTCCCCCAGTGAAAAAGCACCGTGACCAGGTGCCAGGAGTCTCCAAGCCCTCCCACACAAGAGGAAACAGTGGCTTTGTACCGCCATGAGCTCTGTCAAACCAGCACCACTCTGGTTTTTACCCTGTTGTACTCCACTCCCTCACACAGCTCCCCATGATGGCTCCTCTTAGATCAGGGGTCAGCTGTGGAAGTAAAAAGCAGCTTATTACTGTTGAGAAGTATCTACTATTAATACTGTATAATCACTCTTTCAGAGGATGGAGCTGAGCGCTGCTGAGACACAGGCTCTGGGTTCATGAGTTCAAGTTTGATTTTGCTGCAGACTTTGAATGAATTGGGACAAGATGGCTCTTCTAAACTCACTTGTATTAACAGGGAGAAGAAGGTCCTTGTCCTTTCTTTTCCATTTTGCTTTATTTAGATCATAAGGGTCCAAAAGTTATGAAATATGAGGGCAAAGTGTCTCTCATAGTGCCTTTTGGAATTAGTATTGTTACTGTAATAGAACGAGCTTGCATAAACACATACAGTCTTACACACACAGTTCTCAAAATTGCATGGTGGACTGGAAGAACTTGATCATTCTCCATCACCCTTGAAACACAACTGAAAGTTTCTCATACCAGCAACTGTGGAGCTGAGCTTCTGGGTCATATTTTTGTTGGGTTCAGGCTGTAGAAATATTCTTCATCATATGTTCGTTCATGCCACATATCAATTGACTGTCTTTCAGCAGCTACAGGTTCATTCCCTTTCCTCTAAACTTACATGTGAACTCTATTACTTATATACTCACTAAATGATATCACTTAATAGGTTCTCTTCGCCTCTACCACATTTCCATAACTTGTTCTTTAATCTTCCTTTGATCCTGAATACCAGAGAGATTTATGTGCAATTTATTCTTACGTTGTTGTACTTGTTTAATCTTTCATTTTCAGTTGGATTCATTTTCAAACAAGAGGCTTGTTATAGGTTCAGATTGCTGTTGACAGTTGGGACCTACCTGCTCTTTCTGAGACAAGTTTCCATTACTGTGTTTTATCTTTATCAGTTTCCTCCCAACATACATTTAACTCAAGGGCTCTGAGCGATCCAGTGTAACTTCATTCTGCCTTCAGACGGAGACTGGGGTTTTCCCTTTCTTTGGCACGTGTTTGATTAGACCTTCTTGCTCTAAAGGCAAAAAATATGACATTCCTTTTTTTCATCACAGGCAGTTTGCTGGTGATCCACAACATCAGTTCCATCCCTTTTCCCTTTGCTTTGATCAATGAACGCAGCTCCCTTTTATTCTTTTCTTTTTCTTCTTGCAGAGCAAGTTATCAACAAATTTAATGCCTTAGGAGTGCCTTGTCCTGGTAGGTTTAACAGATGATAAGGGGTGTCTGAATCCATCTCTTGCAGAGGTGCCCAAATTAAAGGCTCCAGCTGCCCCCATAGTAGAACAGATTATCGAAGGAACCAATTTGCTCCCTGGGCAGATCATTTCCATCTGTCCACCTGATTCTTCAAAACAGAAGAAGGAAGAGAAAGCAGCTGGCCAGCCCCCCCATGTGATGATGGCCAGATAACTCACTGAGGATGCCGCATAAGGTGATCCATAAGTGAACAGTTTCCCAGAATTTATTTTGGATGAAAGGAAGGAGGTCGCCTGTGGGAAGAAGCTGTGGTAAATGAAGCAAAGACAGAAAAACCCTCCCCAGCTGAGATGGAGACAACCCACGCCTTTTTAAACTATATCAGTCCCTGAAGAGCCTTGGGTTCACTTTGAAATCTGAGATCAGCCAAGATTTTGCCATCAAATAAGGCTTGTTAAAAAAAAAAAAAAAAAAAAAGAAGGAGAGAAGAAGCAACCAAAGCTTCTAACTCACATGAGAGCAAATTATTGGTGAATATGATGTAGTCCAAGACCCTGCTGAACAGCCACCCTGTGGATATATGGCCTTTGTGATGGGGAGTGACCCTGAAAATCACAGTGCTGCACCCCCAGGTCCCACACTCATTCCAGGGAAACTGAGGCAGAGGGACAGCCCTGGGCACCAAGCTGCAGGAGTCACTCCCAGACACACTGCAGGGACACAGCCCTCTAAACCACCGGCTGGACCACATGGTCAGAGCCAGCGCTGCCAGGTCTCTTGGCATCTCCACGATGCCTTTCTGACTCAGAGCTGCTATAAATACAGCCTGGCAAGATGGAGCTCCCTGGCAGCTCTGGGGGCCCGCTGAATCAACACTTCAGCAACCTTGCTGATGCAGGAAATATGAAATACTTTCTGGGAGAAAAAAAAACCTTAAAAGCAGAAATTTTCAGGAAAAATAAACTGTCAGCTAAGATGGAGGGAGTGTATCAGTAATTTAAGAACAAAAAGAAGTGTTACAATACTCTCAGTTTAGTTCCCCTGCTCAGAATCTGGATTTCTTGCAAAGGAAAAATCAGAAAATGAGGCAACTAAAAAAAAAAATTTCCTCTGCATTGTAATGGCGCCATGAGGAAAAAAACATGGGAGAAAAAAGCCCATCTAATGTCTCGTTAAAATAGATTTAATCTCATCTCAGACCACAGATGCTAAAATGATTTCATCATAATTGTATTGTTATGGAATGACTGTTCCATGTAATCTTCACTCTGAATTTCTCAGCGTTGCAATGTTTGATTATGAGGGGAAGGAGGTTCAGCATTAATTTTTCCATTCAACTTCGAAGAGGTGTAAGTAGGTAACAGAGAAAGGGATGTCTAATGGCAATACGTGCAGCTTTTGTAAAGTTGGAGACATTTAAAAAAGCAATTTGGTACCAGACTGGATGTTTTACAGCCTTTCAGTCCTCTATTTTGTTTCCCAAAGTTGAGGGAAAGAAAAAAAATAAATCTTCCTTTTCAGACCTGCACTGCATTCCCAGCTCACCTGAGCTCCTGCAGAGCCTTCTGGGGTGTCCCTGAGGGACCAGAGTGGGCTCACGGGAAAAGCCCAACATGGCTCTTGTCTGAAATCAAATTAGGGCTTCACAGTCTATTCAAAGTCCAGCTGCAGACCCTGAAAAGACTTACTAGCTCTCACAAATGCAGATTTTTATGTAAAATAGAAAAGCAGCACTCTAGGCCACAGGAGCTCCAACAGCAGGGGGAGGTGGGGGGGTATCACCTTCCTGTGTGAGTGGGGAGCTGAAAGGGCTCACAGCACTCCAGCACCTGGGTGTCATGTGCATCTCTGGCTTGCTTAAGGCTGCACTGGGTTAGGATCATCCCTGAACAGGAACTGCAGCTCCTCCCCCAAATCCCTTATCAGCCATCAGAGTGAAATCTGTCTGGAGATAACCAGGAAGCTAAAGGGCATTCAGCTGTGCTCCTCCTTATCTGGACTTGCACAGGGAGGCCAAACCAAATGAGACCCTCAGTGCATAATTAATTTGTTCTGTCAGCAGCAAAAACAATTAAACCTGGATTCCTGCAGACTTGCCTTCGAAGCCTCACACAGAAAGCCAGCAAATCTCCTCCTACAGCATCTTCTTCGCAGAACCTCCTTCACCAGGGTCTCTCTTGACCACCACTATGTCCTCTGCACTTTTTCCCCTTGGGCACTCCATGGTGATGCTCCCATCGTGTGCCGTGTGCCTTTTGGGAAAAGCTCAGGACATGTAGCAGCCAGGAGCCTTGTGGGGGCGTGCATGGGCATCGACTCAGCTCTCCATCCTCAGTGCAGTCTCCTGTTTTTATGAAACTTGCAAGAATTTCATAGCTTGAAAACTGTTAGCTCCCTGACAAAGTTTGTTGACATTGGCCAGCAGACTGAGGAAGGCAGGGGGCCTGGGCAGGCAGACTGCACAACGGCAAAAGCTTTGTTGTCTCCGGGCCTCGGGCTTGTAACCAAATTATCAAAGAGAAAAATCAACCATTTCCCCAGGATGTGTGACTTGGACAGGAATCAGGTAGGCCCAGTCATGCTGTGAATGAAGGAGAGGGAAGGCATCCAGCTCTGGCGTGGAGCAGCCGGGTGGGCTCATGCATTCCTACAGAGGCTTTGTACTGCCCTTTATCCCTTCTTGCTGGTAAAGCCCTGTAACCAGCAGCAGTTTGGAGTGTTAAACAATAAACACTCAAAATGGTGACAGAAGGAGAACAGCTTGATCAGAGCCTGCTGCTGCCACTTAATCTGCCTGCTGCAACTTCTGTTGTTGCTATTTTGGCTGCTGCTTCTTCCATATTGTCTCTTGCAGTGTGTCCAAGAAAGCCAGGCTATTGATCCTCCACTCAAATGTACCAACCTCAAGACCCAGCAGGGAAATACCAGCACAGCATCCAAATGTGAAAATTGTCCATTCCCAGGTACCTACTTTGGTTGCTGTCATTCAGGATAGTCCAGATCTGCAGTGCTGTGATTTAAAATAGTTCATACAGAAATAAAGAACTATAGAAGTTCAGGGCACTGCCTCCTTCTTCAGGCTTTGAGGAGCCTTGCAAGGGGAGCAAAGCCCTTGTTGCATTCTTGCAGAGGCAATTAAGATTGTTCCTTATGTTGACCTCTGCAAACCCAGGAGGAAGCAGGAAGCTTGTACCTTAAAGTCAGGCTCTGCTTTGCTTTTCAAACACAGGAAGAGTTCTGTTCTAGGGAAAGCGCATTTCAGTCAGCCCTGAATCAGCAAAGTCCTCAAAGCCTGCCACATGAAGACTCCAGAAGTGGTTTTTATTCTGCATTGTGTTTTTATATCACACTCTTCATATTTTGTCACAAATGTTCTGCCTCCCTCCTCCTTCTCCAGATCTCCATCAGAAAAGAAAACCTCTGACATGGACAACACACACATCTGCTGTGTAGCTACAGTCATCTGTTGTTCCCTGCCAGGCCACTGTATGCGTGGGGCCGTTGTGTGGAGAAATGGGGTTTTATTTGTGTGTCAGGAGCATACACTGCACGATGCCAGGGAACTACTCCGTCCCTGGGGCTCGTTCAGTGGTGGCAGCAACAGATCCAGGAGGTGCTTTTTCTGAGTGAGGGGGACTAAGCATTAGCAGTGGTGAGCTTTGTTGAAAGGCATGTTTTAAGGAGGAATATGAGTGAATGAAAGGAACTGTCGCTCTCTATGTGAGGAGAGTAAGTTGCCTAAATTTACGCAGTCCAGCAAGGAGAGCTGTTGGGAGCTTGCTGGTGCTTGGATGGTAAATATTCACCTCTCCACTAGAAGCTCTTTCCATTTGCATCAGTCAGCCTTCATGTTTTGCCACTACTGTAGTGCCCAGCAGAACCCTGTTAGGAACAAGCTTCAGAGGACACATCAGAGACAGACTACAGCTTGGGATAAAGCCCCATAGGGGCTTCTGATGATGGGAGGCTGTGAGGAGGCACAGCAGCAGTGAGACGTCATATCCTGCCAAACTTTGACAGAGAGAACACAGGTACCAAGCTCTGGGATGATGCATGGGACAAACAGCTTGGGCCAGATGAAGGAAAAGTGCCACCAAATAAACTGTGGAAAGGGAAGGGAGAGAAGCTGTGGGGTAGGAAAGAGAGAAGGTTTTGCAAAATGAACATCTAAATTTGAAGGAAAGAGGGCAGAGATCCAAAGGTTTATTGACATTTAGATAGCATTCTCCTCAGTTAATTAGTTTCATAGCTACTCTTAATAATATATCAAGTGAGCTGAAAAGCTTGCCAGTAATACTAGGAAATGCATGGAAAATGCTAGCAGCAGGCACTGTCTTATTGAAAAGCTTCTGTATTTTAAATGTCCATCTGATAAATCCCTGTCATGCTTCAGGTGAGCTGCACAATATGGTCCGGGGGATCTACTTTGCATCATTTGAAAAGCCTGGGGACATTTTCTGTGTCAGAAGAAAATGAGGGTTGGATGGCAGGATTCACATCTAGATGCTTCTGGAATTTGTCCCAAGACACCTCTCCCCTGTTGGATCCTTCCAGGCTCATTCTTTGTCAAGGAGGGTAGTGTTTTGTGCCTATCCTGGCTGTGTGATTTTTAAAACAATATAATCCTGAGATTATGGTCAAGGCCTCTCCAAAGTGAAAGGTGTCTCACAAGACCTGAAGAGTAATACCCTCAACAGCTCACCCTCACAAGAATACCCAACCAGGGCCATCCAAACCATTAGTCGCTTGGTTATTAGTGATATAGTATGAAAACCTTGGCTCATGGGGACAGAGTGTTGTCATTTAAAAAAAACAGAGAAGGAGGAAAATTGCAAAAATGCATTTCAGGAATAGTTTATAGACACTCACCTTAGTCTTAAGTAAGACTGACGGGTTACTGCCTGCAGTGCAGCGAGGGGGGTCTGCATTTCTGGGATAATTCGTGCTGCTCTGCAGCAAGCAACTGCTGAGGTCCAAAAAGCAAAAGGTGGAGGAAAAATTCCCAGAGTCAGGCATAACCTCCACTTCTGTAAGTGACTAGTGCTTTTCACTCAGGACCAGCACTGGACAATTGCTCTGCAAATGCCATTTTCCTTCGACTGCCTTCCCGACTGCCCGTTCGTGGACACCTGCAGCGGGGAAGTGCATGGTGCTGGCACACCATATGGCCACCACTGCTCCTTGCTGCTGCACGTCAGCTGTGCAAGGAAGCCAGCCTCAGGGCATTTTCCAGCAGGACTCTGCCTGATTCTTTTGCAACCCCAGAGCACATCTCGGCTTTCTCTGCTGCCGCTTGCCTCGGGATCTGTAAGGGAAGTGCTCACCGCAACAGATGAGTGACAGCTATGGAGACCCAGCGGATGATACAGGGGGGATCGTGCTGGTTTCCAGCAGCTTGCTCTGAGTGGCAGAGTTCTTCCACCTGTCTCTTCTTGATCTGACCACTGCCTTTCCCTGCATATCACTGCACTTGATACTGGCCTGGGACAAGTTTGTAACCTGACTCCCAACAGATGGACCTCCAGCAATGCTGCAGCCATCCAAACAGGGAGGCAATCCCTATTTCACACCTCTATCACTCACAGGAGGAGAGTGGCTCAGAGCTGTGTAACAGGCAGTTGTCTGTAGGTTTTTTTCAGTGCTTGGACTTGGGAAATAAGGTTTTTCTCTTCTACCCTCCCCAGGTGGAGTTCCTCCACACACAGGGTGCCTATGGCAGACACTCACATCTTTGGGTTTGAAACAGTATAATAAGCATCACTAGGCAGCAAAGCCCAGCAAAAGCCAGCAGAGGCAGATTCAGGGAAGCCTACTGGCCTCCATGGCACCCCAGAAAGCCTATCTGGGCATCCTGGGGGTGTCAGTGCTCCTCTGATACTACCGGAAAGTGCAGCTGAAGGGTGGCCAAGGGCAGGGAGAGTAGCCAACCACCCTGCCCAAAACCCCTGTCTCTGGAGCTGGCAGAGTACCCTGATAGGTTGCAGGATGGCGAGACCTACTCACCACGTTGGAGTACAGTTTGATGTTAGATTCAATAACACCTGATATACCTCCAAGGCAGAGCAGAGCAGGGAGCAGGGAATTCCCCAGCGCTAATTATCGAGCAGTCTATAGCCGAAGCGGCTCCCCCTGCCAAGGGATTAGGCAGAGCATTGTTTCTCACTCAATAAATCTTTACAACAAACGCCTAATTCTCCAGGCACCGTGTATGAAAATTAATCCCAATCCCCCCTTTCTTTTTTCTCATCACAGGGATGTTTCCCTGCCAACACGTTCCCCAGCCTAAGGTTGTAATGACAGTGCAGGACCAGGCAAGGTGCTCTGCCTGTGAGCAGGGCTGGTGGTGACAGGGAGGGGACAGTGGTGGTGCCCCTCCAGACACAGGACCTCATGTTGCCTCTGGCTCTCTGGATGCATCAAGAAGATGTAAAGGTGGTTTTCATCTTTGAGTGGTATCATTAACGTGTCTTTGCTAATTAGCTGCTGAGCATGTTAAAAGTGCTCAGAAATGCTGAATGGGAGAGCCATGGTGGGAATTTCAGCACACGGAGAATTTCCTGGCTCTGCAATCCGTGCAGCCTGAAGAGGAGTTGCAGGATGCAATACCACTGTGGGGGGATCCAGCAAGCCAAAAGGACATGTCTTTCAAACCATGCTTGTAGAAGGAGCCAGGAGCCACATGTGAGCAGAGTCAAACCCCATTGTGCTGTGGGATCTCAGAGTCTCCTTCCATTCCTACAGGTTGCCAGCCCCTGGAGGGAAGCAGACAAGCTGTGCCCTCTCCTTTATTCCCACTCTGAGGAGAAGGCAGGAGCTTGGGCTGGGTTTTAACCAGGACAGAGGAACAGGCCTGCAAGTTTTACCCATTATCTGTGCAATCGAACCTGTTGTTACATAATTCCTGCCAGTTTTCCAAGGGTCAGATATCTCAAAGCCACAGACAAGAGTATCATGCCTAGTGCCATTTTTTACCCTCCTGCATTGCTTTCACCCCAGCCTTCCCGCTCAGCCTCGGGGACACACAGAATCATAGAATGATTTGGGTTGGAAGGGACTGTAAAGATCATTTAGTACCAACCTTCCTCTAGACCAAGTTGCTCAAAACCCCATCCAACCTGGCCTTGAACACTTCCAGAGGAACTTATCCACAACTTCTCTCTGAAACCCATTCCAACAACTTCTCTCTTCTGAACATCTGCCTGTGGAATGTACCTGGCACACTCCACTTGGACATGTCTCAGCCCCAAGAGCAGCATAGGGCATGCTTCTCTCTGTCCACAATCTCAGAAGGAGAGAGAAGCATTAGATGGTGTGGGACATAGGAGCATTAAAGACACTCTCTTTTATGAGAATTGCTTCATTAACACGGCCCTAATTCATGCACAAAGTGGCTTTTGCCATGTTGTGGAAGGTGTTTCCATCCAATAGGCTATGAGACCAGAAGAGGGCTGGCATGGGGACAGTGATGTGGGATTTCACACCCAGGCACATCTCAGCAGTGCTGAATGCTCCCTGACTTCCAGCTTTCATGAGTACTGTCACAGTGAGGAGAACCAACAGCCAGGAGGTTCCTGTCCTTCCTCACATGGCTGATGCCCATGCAGTGCTGTGCAGTGTTTGCTCACAGGGTGTTTGCTGCTCTCCTGTTCCAGCATTACCTCTTCCAGCATCACCATTGACAGAACCACAGTGATTTTCCCCAGCCACACACAAGCGTTTCCACACAGCGACACCCTTGAGTCAGCACTGCAATCCTCCCTCAGCAGTGCTGGGACTGTCAATCTTCTCACACCTGCTAAGTGATAGAGTGCTTCTCCCAATTTACTTATCCATCATTTTTATTGAGAAATCTGCTCTAGTCCCACACAGTTATATGAGTTAATGGAAGGATGATTAGGGGATTCTGAGGGAACGAGCTGTGATTTCATGCACACTGGTGCAAAGCTGGGACTACACTGCACCATTTCCAGCACAGCTGCTCTGGGCAGGATTCAATCCCTTTTGCCATGAGTTTCTAATTATTTGTATCCTCCCTTGCTTGTTTTTATAATTTTAAATATCTATGTGTAGTATTTTTAAAGCCATCTGGGTGATTATTGCAGTGCTCCCAAGCAGGGAGAATACTGTGCCAGTCTGTTCACATCAGAGAGCATCTCTTCCTGATTAACTTTTCTGGTGCCAGTTTGATCCCTACTATGTCATGAGGAGGTCATTGCTGCTAATACCTCAGTAAAGGCAGGGAAGAAGCAGGCTCTCAGTCAGCAGAAACACTACAGCACATAAACAGAGTCATTTAAAGAACACATCCAGGTAAAAAAAATTGTGAAAGTTCTCCAGAGAGTCCTGTTTTGGTAGGAGGTGAAGCCTGGGAGAGGACATCAATAAACTTCTGAATACTCCAAGCCCCAAAGCACTTCAGCACCTTAGAACATGTGTGAGAGCTTTCACAAAACTTCTCCTATTAAAAAAAGCTTTTAGGGCTTAAAGGCACACTTGATCTCTGCAGTGTAGAGAGAGACAGATTTTCCTCTGCAAAACAGAGGTCAGTGGTTTTCTGGTCTGAGCACGGGGCAGGGGGGAGTAATACGGACCAAGAAGAGGGCTTGGGTGTTTTAAAGAGCATCGTGAGGGCTGCAGTGAAACTCCAGTGATGTCCCTGAGGTAGTGCCAGTTCTGCCTCAGAGAAGGAAGCTGCACAGTTGATGGGAAGTCCAAAGTCTTACCTAATTTACAAGACATTTTAAATGTTTGTGTTGAAAGGCACTGAGGGACATTCCCATCTCATCAGGCCTCGTGTTAGTGGAAGCTGGATAAACGCTTGCTCACCAGGAAGGGAATAACATATCACCCCTGACATCCTTAATCACAACCAGCCCTGGAAAAATATCTACAAGGCACCTGACAAGTATGTTCAGTGCACAATAAAACATCAGCTACTCCTTTCATACATTCACTCTTTCTGCATCCCTATTCCTCTGGTCTTGTTGAAGCAGGGCTGGGATTTTGCCTCAGAGCTGATACCAGCTGCTGGACCTGGGGACCAGGTAAGCAATTAGCAAGTCCCTGACCAGTGCCTAGCCTGCTATTTCATCATCCTCCGTGTGCTACAGCAGGAGAAATTCAAGAAGGTTCGAGAACCTTTTAATCTGGAGAAAGCAGCAGTGATGTGGAGAACAAACCTTTGCCACGTACAAGCCACTACAATGTCAAATCTGTCTCAACCCAAGAGCTGCTGCACTGTGGCTTTGACATTCAAGTGTCTTGTTTAGCACATATATATCACAAAACTCCAGGAACTGAACTCTCTTTAAATGACAATTGATTAAACATTCAAGCTATATAAAGTACTGAAGCATTGTAAATACATTTTAAGGTGGTGGTGGTGGGGGGGATCTTTGAAATTCACTTTAAGCTTTCTTTTCAATTATTTATCACAGAATCTCAGCCCCATTAAAGTCAGGCTTAATGGGCTTGTTTATATATTACAGAAAACATTCTGCTTTTAATTGCCTGCTGAAAGGCTCTTACACCAGCTTCTCTCTGCTTTGCATTACTTAGCTGGAAGGCAGGAGCCCAGCGAGGCAGGGGTGGGCAAATCCCCTCTGCACCTACATCCTGGGATGCTGAGTGAGGATGAAACTCACTCACAGAGATCAACCTGTCCCTTGAGAGGCTCTTTGGCTTGTGAATTCACCCCAGCTTTCCTCCCTCATCAGGTACCACGTAAGGAGAGCAGATCAAGAGGGGTAGTATTCCATTTTGCCATAGACCCCTTACCTCCATGGGTCTTACATCCATGCCTATTCCCCTGGTACAGAATTACTTTGCCTGTGGCTTCTGTTCCTGAGATCCCTCTTTTTATCTCTTCTTACTGCTGGAAATGATCAAAGTTGTTTCCATGAGGGCTGACACACTGGGAGCCCCGTGACTCTTCAGAGCTGGGAGCCCCCCAGCCCCATAGCAGCACTTTTGGGGGTGCTGGATGTTGGCTGTATCCTTCTTCTGCTTAAACACAGCTGAAGAACATGCACCATTAATTAACTGAGGAAATGAAGTGTATCCTCACCTTTAGGAGCAACTCCCTGAGAACTGGGAAGGGAAAAATTTTCTGCTGGCATGCACTGGGGAAGTTCCAGAGTAGCATAAATATCTGGGTGGGTAGGGAAGGTGAAGGAAACACAAACTGAAAGTAAATTAAATAAAAACATCCAAGGTTTTTTTTTCTCTGACACTTGGGCTTGACTGATTTTATCATCCATTCCCCTTGTTAGGAACTCGGAATATTTTGGGTCCGTATCTGCAGGAGGTCACAGAATCACATGTCTGCAGTATCAGTGCAGCATTGTGGCCACCAGTATTCCCCCAAGGACCTCGTGCAAGGCACAGTATTTCAGACTGTCAAGACATCAGTGCACTGTGCTCTCTATGTGAGGAGTACAAGTGAACATGTACTTCTGTGCATGGTCCTGGGGACATTTCCCACCCTGCTGACCAGAGCACCTTGTCTGACTGGCCTTGAGGACAGAAGACAGAGGAATTCTTACTAAAAACACATGCTACACACAGAGACAACCAACCTTGCCTGTCATTACCAGTAGTAAAGTAATGAGTTCACATAAAGGATGTGTGAGGGGAAAAAACCCACCAACTTTGCAGTTTCTTGTATTTAAGCCACTTTCAGCCCCAGTGATTAGTTGAAAGATGGCAGAGTAAGTTCTCTGAATTCACTTCAGAGGAATAGCTCCAGTTTCTTCAGAAGTTTGAATCTCAGGTACCTAAAGTTTGGAAGAAAAAGGAGAGTTGATGTCATAATGACTTCTGGATTTTATGCTGAAATTACATTTTTGGCGCCGCTAAATCCTATTGTGTGCTATGTGGGGTATAATGTAATACTTATCCGAGGCAGGCAGCAGGGAGGTTTACTGGCACTAAAATCAATAGGCACTGAATAAAATGGCTCCAAATGGTTTAGGATCATGAACACATCTTCTTTTGTAAGCTTAAAACCATTTGGAGAGGCATTAATTCATTAAAGGCCTCCTGAAGAATGTCATCATACTGTGTAGTCTATGCACATCAAGAGCATCATAGATTGTGGCTTTTATTAAGGGGGCTGGAGAATATAATTCTTCCTGGAGTACAACAGGCTTTAAAATATGGTGCACTTTGAGATCAAAACAATGTTTATAGCAATGTAGTTACTAAATATTTTAACACGTACAATATAAAACATAGTGCATCCTGGAATGTGTGTTTATGCTTCTGAAGTAGCCACTAGATTGTCAGATCCATTACAAACCACCATATGGAGTATTTTATTTGTTTTAATTTCCTGTAGCTGTTTTGTTGTTGTTGTTTTTGGTTTTTTTATTGATTGCACGATATTATAATCTATTTTTATAAAGGGGTACCAACCCAAAGCTCAATGCCCTTTCTCTTAAACATCTTACAGACATGCAATTAGCATGTCTGCCCTTATTAATACCTTTCTGTACAGTCATTTGTACTTTCACATGGATAATAGGATTGAATCCCTTACTGGGAGGTGCAATATGTTTCCACTGAAAGGGAAGTAGTCTGCAAATAGCTGGTGACCACCTCACTGCCTCACCCTACACAAGCCTGCAGCTGAAAATATCCCTGTGACACAGAAGAACTGAGAGCTTCTTGCTCTGAATACACTGCTTGATGGAAATCAAGGTGACTCAGGGACCCTGGTATGGACTGTTGTCATGGGAGCCACGCTAACAGGTGTCTCCTGGGGACACCTTATGGCACCTTCTAGTCCCTAAAGGGTCTGCAAGAGAGCTGGAGAGGGACTTCTTACAAGGACAGATAGAGACAGAACAAGGGATGATGGCTTCAAGCTGAGAGAGGACAGGTTTGGATTAGATATTAGGAAGAAATTCTTTACTGCAAGGGTGTTGAGACACTGGAACAGGTTACCCAGAGAAGTTGTGGATGCCCCGTCTCTGGAAGTGTTCAAGGCTAGGCTGGGCAGGGATTTGAGCAACATGTTCTAGTGGAATGTTCCCTGCCCATGGCAGGAGCTTGGAACTAGATGAACTTTAAGGTCTCTTCCAACCCAGACTATTCCATCATTCTATGGTAACATATCCAAATCTGATTATGATGGGCCATTCCCTCACCTGGTGCAAGGTGGTATCACCCTGCAGACAAGCACTGGGGCTACACCAACACACATCAGCTGGAGAGCCAGCCCAGTGTGTGTCCTGTTCAGATTTACCTCTGGGGGTTATTTTGGCTGCTGAGCAGCCCCTCACATTTTAGCTACAGCACATCTGCCGCGGGGTGTGCGCAGCAGAAACTCCACGTGCTGCTTTGGCAGCAGAGAGGACAGGATCTGCCGTGGCCACGCGCAGCAGCCGGGGGAGCATGGGCAGTGGTGTCAGCGAGGCAGGGAGCCAGCTGTCCCCCTGGAGATGTGCACGATCCAGGAGCCCAGCATGTGAGGGCTGCTTTGATGTACAGGTGCTTTTCCTGGGAAGGGGATGTCGCGTGCAGGAAGGGACAGCCCTGTTCCTCTCCCCTGCCTGTCAGACCACAACAGAGAAGCTGACCATGAATTGACTTAAAATAAGACCTTTCCTTTAAAACAGATGTATCCACCTAATATTTCAGTATTAACTACAGACATCAGTTCTGTACAGCTTCTGAAGTTCACAGCACTACCAAAAACCAGGAGGGAGGACTGGTTTCCCTGCGCCAAGTGCTGTGCTCTGCTGGGACACAGCTGGCTTCACACCACCCTGGAAGCTTCTCCATCTGTGCCATTTAATGGGGTGGCTTAGGGGTAGCGAGGAGGCATATCCAGTTATTTATGAGTGTAAATCACAAATCATGGGCAATGAATTACGTCAGCCACACCCCCTCTGCCCAGCCCTGAAATGCATGAATGATGGGCATGAGCACAGCACGTGATGTGGTCAGAGAAGCCTGGCAGTGAGAGTGATTCTCCATGGTCACCCAGAGCTGTTTCCCAGGCTGGCTTTTTCCACCTTATTTTACACAGGGAAAGTTTTCTGCTGGCATGCACTGGTGAAGTTCTAGAGTAGCATAAATATCTGGGTGAGTAGGGAATGTTACTGTTGGTAGAGAGGGATGGGAAGAGGAGGGGAGGGAATACAAACTGAAACTAAATGAAATGAAAACTGTTGTTAAATGAAATGCTGTTATCATTCTTAAAACTAGTAAATTTGGCACAAGGGCAGTAAAATTTACTACATTTGACCGAGGAGGGTGGGTAAAACTGAAATGTGCAGTTTTGTCCTCAGCACATATGTTTGACAGAGCTGAGGATGGATTTTCCTGCTGTTGCTAGACGGAGGGACCCCTAACTAAGAGCATTTTGGCTCAATTCCATTTTGCAAAAAGCATATGAAAGGATCAGTTTCTACTCCTCCACAGACTAAAAAATTAATTAGGAAACGTCTGAAGCTGTCCCATAAACATATCCTTACATTTACCCTTTTTCACAGATTTGGTTCTATTTTTTAATTTTCAAGAGCAAAATACATGCACTAAGGCTGGAGTTAGTGGTACTTGCACCACATTCAGCAGCCTCACTCAGTGCAGCACCCAGGTCCAGTTGCCTTTGCAAGGAGGGAAGGGCCCACACAAAAACACAGGGAAGATGAAACAGGGATGAGGAATCACATCCTGCAGGTGGAGGAGTGGCAGCGAGGAGAAAGGCTACTTATCTGTGTGAAATTCCTGGGCATCTTCCAGCAACTGAAGTTCAAAGAAAACTACATTATTTGAGAAAGCTTTGAAATATTCATTGAAAGATACAAAAAATTGCTACTCAAATTCCAGGGCCTTTTCCCTGTTAATTGAAATGCTAAATGAGTTTCTGCCTGTCCTGATTTCTCCACCATTTTACCTGTTAGCAGAAAAACATTATCCTCCATGGAATAAGCTTCAAGACATTCCCAAGCAAAGAAGAGTTGAAACTTCAGGATTTATTTCATAAATATTAATATTTACATACCTAATATATTTCCTCTTTCCTTTACGGAATATATAGTCAGGTGTCTGAAAACACAAACATTCTGGGGTAGAAAATCACCGCTTTTTTCCTTTTCATATAAATTTGATATTGGATTGCACTGTGTTTTCTGTGGGGCTGAAACCTCCCGGTTCCCACCAAGTTCAGCTGAAACTACAGTGTCCTCTAAAAACATTATAAAGCAGCCCATGGCATGGGTGGGTGGTGGGGTGGGCTGCTACAGAGGAGTGCAAGGATTGCAGGGTAATGGCTGAACGTGCTCCCATTCAAGATGCTGAAATAAAAATGTCCCCTACAATGGTGTGTCTCACTTTCAGCACCCCTCCTTCCCATCTGCTGTGCATTAAAGAGGCTGGGGCTTAAGCCCTTGGGAAGTGCTGTCTAGAAGGCTCTTTGGTTTATCCATTCCGTGTTTGGGGAGCTGAATATTTACTGTGCAATGACTGGTTCATCACTGCCAAGGGCACCCCGTTGGGTGCAGCATCAGAGGCTGTGGGATGCAGGGGAAGGTGTGTTCAGCCATTCCTCGATGGATATTTCTCTCACCTGGCCAGGGTGGGAAGGTTTCCTCTTGATGCCACTGCAGCACACCCGGATGGGAGAAGTAGTTTGCTCTGATAAAGCAGATTAACCAAGGAAACCAAGGTGAATGTTTTCACTTCTCTTGCAAAACACATCTCTATCTCTGCTGGCTTCCCAAGTTTGGCCCAGAATGATGCAGAGGAAGAACAGACACTGTGGAGTCACAAGTGTGAGCTTACAACAAAGACACTTTGAGGGGTTTCTCTTCTAGTGTTTATCCCTGCTCTTAACTGGCTCTTTAAGCCCTTGCAGGGCAAGATCCTGTCCTCAATTGCCTTTGGCCTGTGTCTGCTGCCTCCCACTTACTGGTGTTGAGGGTCCCTCTGAGCAATAGCTAGATTTTAAGCACAGGCTAAAATTCCAGTGAGTATAAGCACGAGTGAACACTGGCTCAGCCACGCTGCTCCAGAGCTTCACGAGAGAAGTATCTGCAGTAGGTCTCCATGCGGAAAAGAAACTGCACCATAATGTCTCATCTCATCTCAAGGGAAATGCAAAGCAATCAAGCCATTTAAGAATATATTTCAAGCTCTTCATAGCAGGTGTTAGACACTATTCTTTGGCTGCTGACAGGAAATGTGTGTGCAATTCTCCGAGGTACCACGCTCAGAGTACGCTTCTTAAGGGCTTGCTGCTTAAAAAATTCTGCAAACTCTAAATGGCTCTCATAAAATCAGACAGTAAATTGTCTTAGCTGTTTGTCCTGAAAGTGCTCAGCCAGCTGGGTCCTTCCTCCACATCAGAGCCAACCAGTCAACACAGCGCAGGGCCATAATGAAACACTGGGAACAGATAATTCCAGGCTAGGAGCTCATCTTAGGAAATCTTTCTAGAGAGAAAACGGAGTTCAAAATTCCATCAGCTGTGAAAAAAAATTAGAAGAGGAAATCATCATTTCTACAGGGGCCGTGTAAAAGCATTTCTCACACCTTCCCTTGCTGTCCTGGCCACGGGAATGAGCAATCAGCACAACATAAACCAGCAGCTTGTGATGTATTCTCATGGGGGGAAAAAAACTTCCCTTCGCATCAACACTCAAGCACTGCCTTCTGCTACTCATCATAGGGGCAAAAAAAAATCTGGAAATAAAACCCAGCTAGGGAATTTTAAAGCCTCTTTTCCCTCCTGTTCGCGTAATAAAGGTAATTGCATAACAAAAGCCTCCGCAAAGGAATGACAGCGGACGTGTGCAGTGGGAGAGGGGTTTTTTGACACCACGAGTTGTCCGGTCCAACCCTATGCACAGTCCCTTCCCCAAAAAGCTCCTGCCGGGCTGGTGGGCCGTGACGGGACCGTCGCTGGGGATGTCGCTGTGAATAGGGGCTGTCAGTGCCGACAGGGGCTGTCAGTGCCGGTGATGGAGGCGCTGCGAGGGGACGGCGGAGGGGAGGGGACAGCGAAGGGGGTCACCCCGCAGGAGCATCTGTTGAGGCCCGGGACATATGGAACCTTTATTCCTCCTTGTGGAGGCACGAGCGTTTTCCTCACCTTCTGCCATCTCCTATTGTGCGAGGGGGCTGCGACCCACTCTGGGGACAGCTGCTGCCTCAAAGCTGCCTCCTCGAGGGGGACGCCACAAAGGAGCCCATCCCCATCCGCTGCCTGAATCCCTTCCCTCATCAATCAGGCAGACACAGTGAGCCAGAAGGGGTGATGGATATCTTGGGCCTGGTTACCAGGGAAGAGGGAAGCTGAGCCCTTTTTTCCTTCTTTTTTGGGGGGGAGGCAAAAAAAAACCAAAAAAACAAACACTAAGGAAAAAATCTGGTGGGCTGCACCTTCTGTGAAAGGGAGAGGGAAAAACCACGTTCCCTTTGAATTTCTGTGAATTTGAAATATGGATATTTAAAGATGTGGAGGAAAAAAGTAGTCATCCAGAGCTAATTATACAGCTGTTGAAAAGCCCAGTAAATATGTTACTCAGGGATATATAATACCTTTGATGTAGTTGTAATCCGACTGAAGTTATTATAGGTTTTCACAGCTGCAAAGCGATCCAGCTTAGGAAGGCTTTTTTTTTTTTTTTTTTCTGTAATTTGCAGAAGCAGAAAAGAAATTCTGCTGCCAGTGCAAAATGAAGATCCTCATATAAACACAGTTACACAGCCTAAGAAAAATTATACTGGTACTGAAGAGTATTAACCTGTCCCAAAGCCTGAAAGAGTTTACTGGATAATAAATGACATCAGTGACTCCAAAAGGGCTGTATTTCAGGAGGCCTCTTCTTTAACACAATTAAAGCTTTAAATAAAAGTGTGACTTTGGGGTTGAGAATTCTCTCTTCCCTTCAAACCAACAAAAAGTAAAACTGTAAATGCTCAGAAAAAATATGTACTGAGGCATGAAATACAGAAAGGCTGCTAATATAAACCTCCAACAAGTTCATTTAAATTGATCATGGATGCAATAATATCAGGAGGCTTTGTAAATGGATGGGTTAAAAGCTGGAACTTTATTGCTGTTTTTATTCCCCAGGGCCCTGTGGTAAAACAAGTCTCCTCACAAGTTCTCTGGGCACTGAATGAATTATTCACTCAGTTATGGGTCATTAAATGAGGCTGAGCGAGGGCCGATGTCCATTATTACACATTATTACAGTGTGGTGTATGAAAAAAGACTTATTTTTGTGGAGATTGGCATGGGCATACTCTCAGGATGCCCAGTCATTTCTGCCACAGCTGCTTCTGAACTCCTTTGCCAGAGCAAGGAGGTTGTGAAGCAGCAGTACAGCGGCACAAAATAGGATAAAAGAGGTTTGAGGTTAAAACCACAGGTAATAGAGAGGAAACGTTCAGCATATTCAGATGCTAATTGCAGAGGTGGCTAGGCTGGTTTTAAGCTGTTATTGTCCTGCAACTGCTTTTTGTCACCTTTCTGCATCTCCCCAGGCAATGTGGGGAGCCCTGGGTGAGCATCTCCTCTCCCAGACACCGGTGACTGCTGATTGCATTCCCTACACCTGCATAACCCATACCCAGAGCTGGCCACTCTTGATTTCATCTTAGATAAATCTGTTTACAGTTTTGCCAACTTTTAGTAACCTTTTGGTGAGTTCTAAACCAAATTCAAAATAGACTAAATTTTTTCTGAGGATGAAATTTTTCCACACAACACTTAACCCTCTGTAATAAAACTGGGGCAGTCTCTCCTCAGTGACCAGAAGTGCTGAAATACAGTTTTGCCCTTGGTCTCACTTTCTCCTTAAAAAAAAAAAGAAACAACAAAAAACCAAACCAGAGTGGTTTTTTTCAGAGGTCAGGAAAGGAGCAAAGCTGCTGTTATCTAAGTAGTCCACATTTCTGGTGAGAGGCAGGATTGTGATGAGGACATGCCACTCTGTGGGACTGAAAAACCAGCACATCCCATAATCCAGCATTATCTTGTATGATCAGAGGTAGGTATGTAAACATGTCCCTGTTTGAACATAGTCTCTATGGGAATGAGTTAGCCAAACTTTTAATTTAAAACAGGGCAAAAAATTCAGTTAAAACTTCTGTGGCCTTTATAATCAAAAATAAAGGCTAGATTTTTGTTGACCTAAACATTTTGGTAGTTATCTTGATATCTTTATGCTGGTTTAGTTGAGAAATGCCCTGACCAGTTTTAATTGATATTTTCTAAATGAAACGTGATGGCTTTTCAGTTGAAATTACTTTCTGCATAGAAATGCAAAAGAAAAACATTTCACAAATCCTCAAAAACAAACCAAAAAAGGCGGTGAGTCCTAACGGCTTTCCTCCCACTCTTTCAGAGACGTCAGAAAAGCAATAAGAAAAAATTGGGGGAAAGCAAAAAAGAAAAGGTTATTATCATGGCCACATTTCTTGCTGCTTACTCAAGCAAAATTCCCAGCAGTTCAAATCCCAAGACCCTCTTTCAGTTTTCAGTCAGACAAAGAGTCATCCACTGAAGTGAATGAGAAAGCATCCGAGCTATGAGTGAAAACTGAGAAAGGACTTCAGGACTTGCCTTAATGACTTAAAAAGACCATACCCTGAGTAAGAAGGTATTTGTAATGAAATGTAAGCCCAAGACACAGCAAAGGCAATTTAGCCTGCTATATTGCTTTTCTTAGTATTACCTTTTATTAATGTTATTGTTGAGCTCGACATACACAACCAGTCTCGAGGGGTGAAAAGGCAATAGCTGCTCTCTAATGCAGTTTTTCATTTCTGAGCCCTCAGTTCAAGCCCTTCAGGACACTAATTATCCAAAGTTGTTATCATCTGACAGCTGTCGATGGCCTCTGCGGAATGAGGTGGTGGTGGCAGCCACGCTCCCAGTGGGCATGTGTCAGCATCATACAAACACTACTGCAGATTGCCTGGTATTTTTCTTGGCAGTCTGGACATTTATGGAAACAAACTTGACTTCTCACTCCTAGTGGGAGCTGCCCCTCTTCACATCTAAAAGAAAGGGGTGGATGGCTGAAGAGCATGTCCCTCCAGTGTAAATGTTGGTGGCGAACCACTGAAGAGCATGTTCCTCCAGCATTAATGCTGCAGGACATCACCAGTGGTCTTCAGGCTCCAGAGAAGTCACCTGGACATGCTTCAGGTGTGCTGACTGCAAGAATGAAGATTAATTCAGTAGTCAGCACACTAACAGGCAATGGGCAGCTCTTGGCCACAGACCCATTATGGACATGTCCGTGCTCCAAGGGTCCTTGTGGGGGACTTGAACCCATTTCACATATTGTGAGCCAATTAGCAAACGGTCAGGCCACAGCTCAGCTAAACAGGCAGGCAGTGGGCATGCCTTTCTACACTAAAAAGAAGTAATTTGTTTCCTGATATGTGTTAAGGGACCTTGGTCCTACAGACCAGCACCAGCTTCAGAGGGAACGGGGCTGTGAGCTACACTGCCTCTTGGCCTCACTGCCAAAATTTCCCAATATTTCACTACTCATATTTCAGAATTAAATTGGAATAGATCCACCAGACTTTCCCACACCAAATCTGGACAGCTCTGCCTGTGTATATGTGAATGTAGATGGCTCCTGCTTCGGTTTAGCAGCAATACAGGGGCATACAGAACCTGCGGACCAACTGACATCAGCAAGCAAGTGTATTGAGACTAAATCCTACAGGCAGCACCCAGAAAGAGAACATTAAATTGGCTTTGGTGGAGCAGAACTAAGAAGACCCAGTTTTCCTTGTGTTTGTGTCTTCTGCCCTCTAGTCTACACAATGACAATTTATTCCTCATAATCTTCATCCTCAGCAATTCTGAGCCACCATGTCCTATCTAGCCAGGTGGGTGCTGCCCTTCTTGACCATGCTAGGAACTGGTATCTCTGTTCTTTATGTGGGCTATAACTCAGAGGTCTCTCCAACAGTTGTCAATTTTCACTCGACTTCTCAGATTTCAGTTATCTTTGAAATTTCAGGTGATAACACACCTTTTCCTGAATCATTATCCCCATGAGAATGAGAGATTAGCCAAAGCAAGAGAGAACAGGCATTCAAGGTAAGTCATGTAGGCTGATGTTTAGGATATTCACAGCACTGGAGCTGCACCACTAACAGGAGGTGCCCTGTCAGGCACAGTGGGGTTTAACCCCCCCCTTCCAGAGCTATGCCTCTGTGACAAAGCTGGAAATTAGAGCTGGGGTTAGGATTTAAGGTGGTTAAAATCCTTCTCCTAATGGCCCATCATTAAGGCATGAGCCTCCCTGGGAAGGAAAGTGTGAGTATGAGATTCGGTTAATGGATCATTGAGGTACTACAACAGTGTAGAGCATACACAGATAAATGACATAAAATCAAGCAAGGTAAAATGAGTAATAATAAGTAAGTTACTACCTTCTCTTTCTGTAACACCTCTCCCACTTCATTAGATAGAATTTCACTCCTCAGAATATGACAAACTGGGCCAAAAATTCCTGGCCTGACTCAGTCATTCCACTAGCTTTGATTAGTAACTGAAGGAAAACTAATTTGCTCCTTTTCTAGAACTTGAGCTGGAGGAATAAAATTCGAGAAAGGGGGCAAGAAAAAATATTGTGTAATATAACATGATTTATGTACATGTCTTAAGCAGATAATTCAGGCTGAATGATGCTTAAAAGGCTATTATAGATTTGCTCCCAGCAATGAAATAGCCTGTACTGCTATAAAATGTCTGCCCAGGGCACTTCAGTGATTTTGGGATTCTCTTTCTAGACTAGCCAGGGGAAATAGCTGCAGTGCCTGATAATGGAACTTTCTCTTTTTTATGGTGCTGGAACAGCTCTATGCTGTTAGCATGAGGCTGCTGGAGATGAACGAAACATGTATTTTTAAACATACAATTGTTTTAAAAGTATTAGCTCTTCTCCACGCTGAGATATGGGGAGATTTCCATTAAGCCAATTGGTTATTGTGCATTTCTTAGACCCACACTGAGCTGAATGTGATGGGTAAAGTCTCTCCCAGGGACTGTCAGTCTATCCATTTATAACGAGCAGAAGCAATTTCAGTTTCTTCTTTCCAGTCAGAAAATGCTGATTCAAGAAAACAGATGCTCTTGGCAAGAACTCATTACTTGTGAGAGACCCGTTGGGAAATGCCTCAGAGATACAGGAAAGCCACTGCTCTTGCACAGAGACCCAGAAAGGAGAGACGGACTGATGGACCTCAGGCTGCCACATCTGCCTGGCCAGAGCACCCAGTCACCCGTTGGAGAGGGCATTTTTCATTTCATTTTGGGCAACTAATTCTGTGAGAATGAGTGGATGTTACCAAACACCAAAACTGTGTTGTGGTACCCCAATCTGTCACAAACCTAATAGGCATTTTATTTCTGCATAGAAAGAGGCAGTGCTGAAGACACAGAAAAGTCCCATGGCATGGGAACATCTTTTTCCACTCTGCTCAGATAAAGGGCTTTTAAAAGCCGATGCTGTTCTTGTCAGACATAGACACTGAAACAAGCATAAGATGTTCATTATTAACACCCTGAAGTCCAAAAACTCCAGAGACGTGGCAGAGGGGTTCTTGTCAGATATAAAAACCAGGATAGCATACAGCCATAGCCAAAGGAAACTTCATAAATTGAAACACTGGCATATAAAATGTACAGTGCAGGTGTTATTTAGAGACACCATTTTTAAAGGCCCTGTAAAAACTCTGGCACAATTTTTTTACACCCAAAACGTGGAATATCCAATTTTCCCCCTCCAGCTTTAGCACTTGGGTTTTGCATAGATAACATTTGGATAAGTAAAACTGGAAGAGAAACTTCAAACTTGCCTTATAAAATCCAGGGTGTGGAAGAGACTTACATGGATCTTCTCCACCATTTTTCCACTCTCCTGATTGAGCCCACACCTTGAAAAGAAAAGTAACAGCGGGGGGGGGGGGGGGGGGGTGGTGGAGCAGCAAGGCGAAAGAACAGCTGTGTTTAACTGTTGGCTTTGGTCTGCAGCTCCATTTCCTTGCACACTTTTAAAAGGAATACCTGTGTTTAGTCTAATGGAAAGCGTCTGTCTGAAGGTGCTCACTGCTCCTATGAACATTTCCACAGACACAGTGCTCAGCCCCATCTGGCTGGGTTGCTGGTGATGTCATTTCACACAGCATCAACCAAAGCACTGTTGAGCAGACTTTTTTTCTTATCTCTTCCTTCGGTTCAAGGAAATGCAAAGTAGCAAATAGCAAATGTGCTGCGCCTGCTGTGCCAGAAAAGGATTTCTAGGTTGAAGATTTATTTGTTTGGAAGGGAAGAGTTTTTTGCCTGACCTGGGAAATTGGCATCTGTAGGTAGGTTCAATTCAGTTAAGATCCGCAGGCCAAGAACATTTAGCTTTTTTTAAAGGACTTTATGGAGTGATGATGTTGGGTAGAGGACTGAATTTGCATAAGCTGGTATGGGTCAAGGAAGAGAGAAGAGTAAGCAGCAGCAGGAAAATAAGGACCGTAAAACATCAAGGACATTGTCAAAAGTGAGTTTTCTCTTTGTCACCAATGAATAAAATACTCTGTATTCTTCCCTTGGTCACTGACTGCTTGGGTTTTGCTTCCATAAGTAACTTTTAGCAAAGAAACTTTTATGCATCTTCCCTTCGGTGCCTCTCCAAAAGCATGAGCTGCTGATGCTGTCCAGGGTTGGATGCATGCTGTTGCTTTCATAACAGAGTTTTACACACTTGTGCCTTTATTTAGAAACATGGGAACTCCCAAGCTGACTGGAGCTGCCAGGTTCCCCTGGCTGGACTACTGGGTACCAGCTGGCACAGCTCAAGGGCTGGATGGTGCTCAACTCTTCTTTTTCCAGACTAGACTTCTAATGGCAAGGGATGCACAATGGACCTTTCTCACCAGGGCTGCCATACAAAAGTCCTTCCTTTACCAATGTGTTATAATTCCTGCCCAAAACTAAATGTGAAGGGGACAATGGCCTGGAGCTGGTCCTTGGCACAGCATTTCCCATCTCCCTGTCATGCAAAATGGGGAGTAGGCAGGAGCATGTGGAGGACTATCCCTGGAGACTAAGGGTACCTTAATCAAATGTTCAAAAGGATGTGTAGAAAGCAGTGACTTAGTGCCTGATATTTAATTTCTTTCACTAGTCGTCCACCAGGTTCAACATCAGTGCTGAGCCTGGATCCACCGCGCTCCGCCAACCCAGGCTGGAAAATGAGCTGTGTGTCTTGAAAGGTTAACTGCTTTGAGGACATTTCAAAATAAACAGCCACCACTATCAAAGGCTTTCTGCCACCTTGTAGAAGCACATGGCAAACAAGTTCAGGCAGGTACCACAGAGGGGAACAGGAGGGGAGCAGGGCCCAGCAGTTACTTGACAAACAATCACAAAGCGGCACCTGCAACCCCAAGCATCACACTTGAACCAAAGGAGAAATCAACCCTAGTGTAAAAGCACCTTCTAGATCCTACTGAAGGTCAAATTCTGCAAAGCTATCCACAACCAAGCTATGCAAACCTCTGAAGGGTCTGGGTTTTTTCCATGATTAAATGGCCATTTCTCTCCTGTAATTGCCCCGTGGGTATTAGTAAATGCTACGCTGGTGAAAGACTCAACAGACTTCTGAAAAGGAAAATGGGAGTTAAGTAATAATTGACAAGTCCACCTGAGGCTGGACATTTTGAGATGACTTTCTCTTCCTAAATGTATTTTCACTATTCTTCCTTTTTTTAAAAAAACTCTTGAGTGATGTTGGAACACTCAGGCTTGCTTCAAGTAAATTTCTTATACTGTCTGTTTCCTATTTCACCATATGTGCTCTGTAGAGGTTTCTCCAATTTCCTTCACTCTTGTTTTCTGTCCTTTTAACCTTTTAAAAAAACCAAACCAAAACCCAAAACACAAACCAAAAAAAACCACAACCCCACTGTTATGAAAGGTTGTTCTAGAAACACCCTTAAGTGTTTTTCTAAAATATGTTAATATCTCCGTCTACCGAGTTACCTTGTTTTTAGTGGAGAAATCATCCTCCATTAATATTGCATTAAAAACACCGCTTTTCTACATCAAGGGCCAAACTCCGCTCTCAGAAGCGCACACATAATGTTGCTGAAAGGAATGGCAGTTCCACACAGGAATCCAACAGCAACATCTGGCCCCAGATGTTTTATTTATTTGTAATTTAACATTGCATTATACAATATTCATAATTTTGCTGCTTTCCATTTCAATGACTGTTATTTGTATGACTTTAAGAGGCTGCCTGAATGTGTTTTTAGTGCTCAAACAAGGAAAAATGAGTACAGCAAAGCAAATCTGCACGTATTTTTGGAGTTTCAGAAATCTTCCTGATGAACTACACTCGTCTCAGCGGTGAGGCATGCTGATCAACTGCAGTTCCAGGGCAAATCAATTGTGAAAACACCTAGGGTCTATTTGAGAGCTGAGTTTCAAAAACAAAGGCAGCTCGCAGGCAAGGACACGTCCATAAGTTTTAGGAGAGGCAGCTGGTCAGAGAGCACACGGCAAACTTGTGGCACAGATGGAAGAGAGTCCCAGTGCAGTGTCTCTTCCCCTGTATGAGTGAGTCCGTGTGGCTCTTCTCCCTGTTGTGGGGATTGGGCTGGAGATGCAGGCCCCAAAGGCCAGATGGTGAAGTCAAGCATGTGACTTACCCTTTCAGAACTGGAAGAGTTTATAAAAACGCTAAAAACTAAGTAAAGCTGCTGTCATTACTTGATTTTGTTAATTTATTAGGTTTAAGGTTTTTCTTTCCCCATGTGCAACTAAACTGAGCTCTCCTGTCTTGTTGTCCTGTTTTTTAGCTGGGAGGGAGTTAATTTTCTTCCTAGTTTGGTATGGTGTGGTGTTTTGGATTTAGTTTGAGAATGCTGATAACACACTGCTGTTTTAGTTGTTGATAAGTGGTGCTTACCCAGAGTTTTCAGCTTCTCATGCCCTGCCAGCAAAAAAGTCAGAGGGGCACAAGAAAATGGGAGGGGGGGACACAGTCAGGACAGTTGATCCTAACTGACCAAAGAGATATTGCATATCATATGATGTCATGCTCAGTCCATAACTGGGGGGAAAGCTGGCTGGAGGCCACTGGCTGGGAAATGGCTGGGCACTGGTCAGCGAGTAACACTGTATATTCAATTCCTTTGTCATTATTGTTATCACTATTATTATTATTTTTTCTTCATTTTCTGTCCCATTAAACTTAATCTCGACCCACGAATCACTTTTACTTGTCACTTTTACTCTCCTGATTCTCTCTCCCATCCCACTATGGGGGTGGAGGTGAGCGAGAAGCTGAGTGGGGCTTAGTTGCCGACCGTGATTAAACCATGACACCTGTAAAGTTAATCCTGCCCATAAAAGAGAAATCATTGTTAATATTTGCAAATCTTATCACTGGAATGGAAATGGTGACCTGTGGGACTGTCCCACTTTTCAAGCAATTGAAGCATTAAGATGTAATTTATGCACTTGAGAAGAAATTTCCATATCACAGAGATTGCTTCTTTCCCTGTTATGACTTATGAAGGGTGTTACTGGTAAATGAAACCACAGAGATCTGTATTACATAAGGACTTGTTTTGACATGTATAGTGCATCTTATTTATGGTGATAGTCCAAATGTACTGATTTAATGCAACTGAACATTATGACAAGGTTGTCCAGATCAAAAAAAAAAAAAAAAGGCTAAAGAAAGATCATATGATCTTCATTTCACTATGCATCAAAATCCCAGATAGCTGTGACACTTAAGACAAGCTGTCTGTGATGCACTGAGATTAACTGGGGGTTTTTTATAGTACTGATGTGCAAAATGGACTATTGGGGAAGGAAGGGACAGAGGAGTGAGAAAGGGAGAGAAAGAGGGAAAAGACAGTGACAAAAGGGAAGTTAGGAAGGAAAGAAGGAAGGAGGGAAGGAAGTGAAAGAAAGGAAGTGAAAGGAAGGAAGAAAGTAGAAGGAAGGAAGGAAGTGGAAGGAAGGAAGGAAGGAAGCAAGCAAGCAAGCAAGCTGAGGACTTAATCATCACCACACCATCCGTGCCCCTCAGCTATGGCCCAGTAAGAGCAGCTTCCCCTGAGATATCCTGCTGGGTCCTGCCCTCCCTCTGCTCAAGGGGAGCTGCTCACCTTTCCTGTGCAGCTTGGATCCCCAGCAAGCTTCAGAAAAGTCATTAAACCCTTTCACCCCAGAGCCTTTCCTCCCCAGTTCTGACCAGAACTACAGCACCTCAATGAGTGCAGTATTTGTTCCAATGACTTACTGTTACCAATGACTACAGTTAGTTAAGCATTGCTCTGTATTTCTGTAAAACAACACTAAGCAGAATCAGGAACACATGGATTAATCTCAAATCCCTACCTTGAATACATTTCAAACCTTATCTGGCTGCAAGAATTCTGTTTAGAATTATCACACACATAACTGTCTTTGATACGTGCTTGATCCAACTCTATCTACAGGCAAAAAGTTCTACCACTGAACCCTAAACTTTATAGACATGAAATGGCTTACTTAATTACAGTCCATAAGATATTCCATGAAGATAGTAATCAAAATATCAGCTGGTGATCCCCTGCTTAGGCACTTCTCGTATGAATCAAAAATAAATTATTCTTTGTCTCTGTTGCAGAAGAGGATTGTTGAAAACAAACTACTAAATTTTGCTTTTAGGGCTCTCAAAAGACTAAGCAAGATATATTAGCTGTCTGAGGACAGAGAACTTTCTATTCTTGGTGGAATTCTTGTTGGTTTAATTGGGCTTTGTTGAAAAAATAATGTTATTTTAAAGGAGCAATGATAAGAGTGTGACTATTTTATACACTCAGTTGCTGGTGTATTAGAACTCTCATGTAGAGTTAATGTTACATATATTTGTTATTTTCTGTGATGTGTATAAACAATATTTGTGTATTTAAAAATATACATGAGTATTACTGTAACACAGATGTAACAATCCAGACGAAATACCAGCATTTTCTCTGTTTGACAGAGATTACAGTGTGGGCAGATGAAGAAAAGTTTTTTGCCACATCACAGCAAGCTGGGATTGAACTAAAGGCTTGACAATTCTCCCACATTCCCATTTTTACAGGTCTTTCCAGTTTTTGTCAACCCAGGTTTCAAGCTGTGTGTAGCCCTAGCGATTTTCTGACTCTCCCCCCTCCATGTAACCAATACCCACAGGTGTGTGTTTGCATTGCCCCTTCAAAGAGCCACAGAATTATTTGAGTTGGAAGGGACCTAAGATCATCAAGTTCCAATCCCCCTTCCATGGGAAGGGACACCTTTCACTGGACCAGGTTTCTCAAAGCCTCATCAAACCTGATCTTGAACACTTCCAGGGATGGGGCATCCACAGCTTCTCTGGGCAACCTGTGCCAGTAGCCTGACCACTCTCACAGTCAGTATTTTCTTCCCAATATCCCCTCTAAACCCATTCTCCATCAATTTGAAGCCATTATCCCTTGTGCTATCACTACATGCCTTGTTGAAGGTCGCTCTCCAGCTCTCTTGTAGCCACTTCAGGTACCACTGTAAGGTCTCCCCAAAGCCTTCTCTTCTCCAGGCTGAACAACTCCAGCTCTCTCAGTCTGCACGTATGCTCTGACTGGGAAATGGCAGCTGTCTCGTGTGAGCACTATCCCCCCTACTTATGGGATAATATGATGAAACCCCACCTTCTGCTTCTGTGATTCCCAAAATGTAGGGCTCTGAGGTGCTTTTGGTAAGCACCAAGCTTGAGTTCCAGTCTGTATCACTTGCAACCACTGACACTGAGAGTCTGGCTTGAATTTCATCCACAGACACAGGATAAACACTGAGGGCTTTCAAATCAAGAGGGGCAGACTGATTTCCATTCCTCCATAATAAGATCAGCAGTGCAGAATTGGAGAGTGAGCCTGGAATTTATGGCTTCATTTATGACACACAGCACTTCATCTTCCATCTACTCCACAGAGTCAAGAGGGAGCTTCACTATTGTTAAAAGTATATCACTTTCAAGCTCATAACTTACCAAGTGCTCTGCTACAGTCTTTTTCCTAAAGAGGGTAATTATCTCCCACTTCATACTGGGTCAAACCCCAAGCTGTTAGCATGAACTGATCAACATGAAGTAATTTAAAGAAGCTGTTGCAAGAAAGACTTTGTAAATTATACCTTTTATTTTGGCTTAATAAAGCTTTCAACAGGAGTTGCAATGGATAATGTCCGGAATCTTTCCCTGGGAACTTCACTTAATGTTATCCCAGCCCTACTAGTCCTGCATTTCTACAGAGAAAGCTTCCTTGACTCAAGCAGGCTGGACTTTCTGTCACCATCTTTCTTCTGAATGGTTGGTTCTCTCTTCTTAAGGGCAGATGAAAGGAAAGAACAACCACACAGTGTTAAGAAAAGCAACCTGGCAAGGAGCTGTGCTCTTGTGTAACATCTAACTGTTGTCAGCAGGCTACGGTTGAACCTGCCCAAGAAAATCAGAGCTATGAGTCCAGATTCCTCTGTCAGCATAAGCTTTTCATTCACACCTTAGTACAGTTCTTGACAGCTGTGACTTCCCTGTCAGATTAAATGTATCAGGATTCTGTGTTTGTTTTCAAACCAAGTAAGCTAAAAAAAAAAAAAAAACTTATTAGAAAACATGCCAATTGCAAAAAGACCAGAATAATTGTACTGACTCTACAGTCCTAATTACATCTCATTAATTCTGAGAGCAGAGGTGGAAAGGTGGGGAATCGTGAACACCAACCAAACCAAGCAATCCTATGCCCTAGGAATACAATGAAATCCGTCACAATCCATGTAGCAATAGTTAAAGCTTGTTTGTGGTGGTGTCTAACACAATCCCAGTGGTTTTCAAACACCCAGAGATTTTTCACTCTGCAAGAAATGCAAACGCAAAGGGGATCCATTAGAAGCTTGTGGGTGGATGCTGAAGGTGTGGGCACCCTCTTTCCCAGCCTGTGACAAACCAAGGACAGCCTGGCCAGTGTAGGCAGATGATGAAATCCCTTCCAAATTTGCTGTTCTGGCTGTGGGGTTGACTCAGAGCTGTGTTGCAGAGCACCCTCTCCCTGCTCCATACCCTGAAGGAAAACAGACTGCCAGTGACCCGTGGGGAAGGCCCACAGTTCGGTGGTTAACCTGCAGTCTCTCCTGGTGCCAACAAAATGTCAAGGTTAAAAGTTAAGGCAGTTGTATAATGCAGGTTGTGCAGGTGTGCAGAAACAATGTCTTTAGTTACAGATATTCTTGCAAGAGGCGCATCTTTGTCTCCTCCGCCTAAAAAGCTGACAGGACACGTGCACAACTCCTGTGGGTGGAAATCAACCTTGAAAATCTAAACCTAAGAGTGACAATGTCCTTAAATATACTTTTCCTCCATATTAAAGCCTTGCCCCAGTGTGAACCGAGTTATTCACCCACTCAGTGCTTGCTGAAGATACCAGTTGTAACACAGAAAGGGCAGTGTGTGGTCTCCATCTGTCAGAACAGACATGGATGTTATACAGGGTAAGTCAAAAGTCTCTGTCAGGGTGAAAATCTTACTTAACTCTATGCCACTGCAAAGGAAATTATTTTGTCTCATCAGCAGGTTGATGGAGACCAAACTCTTTAAAAATGGAAAGATATTTAACACAAATGAACCCCTACCATTAATAGAAACAATATGTGTAATTTATCACTAGCGCTTCAAAAATCCTAGGCACGATAATAACCAAACGTTTCCAAAAGGAAAGTTATAGAGGGAGTAACTGCATCATATATCAGGCTCTGGTGGTCATGGAATCAATCAGTGTCTTCTTTTGCTCTATAACACCATGATTACTCCTACACTTGGCATACACACGCTATGCTTGTAAATATGAATGCTGGGTTATTTGAAATATTTGGTTTTTTTAAAACACAAGTATTTTTTTCTTGATGTGTACAAAACTGAGAGTCAAACAGAATTTGTATGAAGTTATTCTATGAACTCACATGTCCAATTTGAAAGGGTCAAGGAGTGTCTAGGTATGTCTCAGATCCAGCAAGAGCGCCTTTTTTGGTTTTTTTGTGGTTTTTTTTAATCTGTATTAACATGGCTGCAGCCAGCTATGTGGGACATTAGATGGGAGCCTAAGGGATAAAAGGTGAAGGAAGAGGAGAAAATATCTTTTGGAAGAACTTAACCAACTGGTTAAACTGTGATAAAAATCTTCAGAAAAATGAAAAACTGGACAATGTAATGAAGATGTGACATCTGGGACTGACAGGATCTGTCCACATCAAAAATAACTTTCACTGCCCTATTAAAGACAGAGAAGAGTTTCCTGCATTGGATCCCCTTACAGAGGGTGATGGGTGAAGGGTCTCACGGCTGTGCAGCTCCTGTGCAAGGGCAGGTAGAGCCAGAACTCTGAAGAAGAGGAGCCCAGACCTTTTTTGAAGGGTAGGAGCAGACAGTGTGAGTGAAACTGAACCTTTAGAGGAGAATGTTGCTATAAAAGAAGCTCAGAGCAAGCCTGCTGACAAGAAGAGGATCAAATATTTTCATCCCCCAAAAAAGAAGCTTGGGAATCTTATGAAATATTATCTGTCACTGCTTATAGCCTGTTCTTCCTAGTGATATTTCTGACAAGGACTGATCTCAGTGATCTCTCACTTGAGAATTACATGCAGCCTGTATTATTCTGTTAATTTCTCTTGACTCAGAGCAGGATGCAGGTGGAATCTGTAATGATTTCATTGCAGCCATTCTGTCTTGGACTCTAATCTCACTAGATCTGAGAGATAAGCAAAATAAAGACAAAATCTAACCGAAAAGTCTCCAAGGAAAATCCAAATGCTAAGGAGGGAAGCAGGATGACTCAGGGCTCTTTCCCAAGGGCTGTTTCTGAATCTGTTCTTTTAACAAGGTTACAGAGGGCACTGAACAGTAGAATATAGTTTCAGATCAAGCACATTTGAGATCTAGCCATTTATAACCATTAGGAAGATTGTATTGCAGGATTGGACCTATGAGTTACTGTCATTGCTAAGGATATTGAATTAGGCATTGAACAAACTCAGCACTGAGGACAATCTGTGAGGCTAAAAAGGTTACAGATGATAAGAAAAAAAAAGGAGCTTTAGGAAAAGTTCATCTCCTCCTTCACACTCCTTTCTCATACATTCAAACAGCTCCATTTTCATACCAATTGGAGCCAGTTTTTCAGCTGCGAGGCCACTTGCCTCTGCTTGCAAAGAAATGCTTTTTTGGCAAATGAATGCCAAACCTCACTTTAGGATCTCTGACTGAAGAATACTGCATAAAAATATTAACATAATTTGGTGCTGTCATTTCTAAAGCATCTCTTTAATGAGGGGAGTTGTTTACCGGTGACTGAGGCAGGCGTTGCTATTGCAGAGATCATTTATATTTCACAACGCTGTCAAATCCTGACAAGCAGCAGATTGTAACAGGATGGCTCCTGCTTTTTGATGCAATGTTTGGTGCTCTCCACTCACATGTGAACGGGCTTTCTGTTTGTACCTTGTCAAAAGAGGGGAGCGCAGCTCTGGGGAGTGGGTAGGTGTTTCTACTCAGCCTGACACGTTCAATTTACTTCAGTTATGCTTGCAGTGGGGTAAACATTTTTGTAAAAGAGGGTGTTGGCAATGGCAGTGGTGGCCTCAGCAGCTTATTGATATTCTTTTGCAATTCTCATCAGATGGGGACATGAATGCCCCACCATGGCCTGTAGTCACTCACATCAGACAGCCGGGGAAGATTTTGTTGCCAGCCTATTTTGCTGTTGGCATGCCCTCCATGACAATGTAGTCCTGGCTTAATGGTTGGACTCCATGATCATAGAGGTCTTTTCTACCCTTAACAACTCTAGGATTCTAACTGCAGCCAGGAAGAGCAGTTCCCTGTGTCCCTGACGGAGTCTGTACTTCTCCATCTCAGAGCCCTAAGGTAGGGGCTTTATGGAAGTTGGAATTGCAGCAGCCAGACTGTCCCCATTTAAGCAGCCTGAAGGATTTAAGTGACCACTTGAGCACTTCAAAGCACTCAAAGGACTGCAGCCCAGCTTCTCAGGGGTGGCAGATGATGCAGTTCCAATGAAGGCAGAGAGAGACAAGATGGTTGGCTGGCATTTTGGCTCTCCAGGCTGTGTTCACAGATCTCCTATGAGGTCTTGGACTAGCTCAAAAGAGTTTTTCATGAAGGTCAGTGGAAAAATGCTCACCTCTAGGCTATTTCCTGCAGACTCTGGTATTACAGGAGCTGGGCAGCAAGCTCACAGCAAACTAGCAATCTGCCAAACTAGCAGCTTTTGAATGAAACTGAACTGAAGAGAAGCGAAGATGCAGTTTGCCAGAGTGAATTGGCCCGGCTGCAGAAATAGCTGGAGCTACTGTTTTCAAGGTATTAATCATATCTCCCTCCTGACCCACTCTCCTCGTTCTCACCAGGGTGGCCGTGCTGGGCAAGCAGGTTTTCTGCTCTCCTACTGACACGGACTTTGTGAAGCTCCAGCCTGGCGCCTGCAGCCCGCCTCTTTTTAAGGCTCAGCAGCACTCCAGCAATGCGAAGGCAGCTGAGGTAATCGAGGAGTACAGATTTTACAGTATTGTCTGCAGTTCAGCAGTTAGCTGGTACATAAAGGCTCTGCTTTCATTTGTAGCCAGTGCTGGCAGAAGGCCTGTATTATGCCCTTTCATTTAAGACAAAGGCTCTCACACTGCAGTCTCCGGTGTGGCGAAATCTTTTGTACAGGCAGAGCCAGTGGGAGAAGGAGCCTTCTGGTCCCTGTGCTCCTTCTGCAGGGAGATTATAAAGAAAACCTCTTCCTTCTGCACATGGGCCAGATGAAGAACTGAAGCAATAATGCCTTTTTATCACAGTAATTACAGTGCCCATTGTTTTAATGACAGTGTTGTTGGGAAACAGGAATAGACCACAGTCCCAAGGAGTTGTTCCAGTGTACACAAATAAACGATTTTATTATATTGTTGTCAGATTAGATAGACCACTCAGCATTACTTATACTACCATTTTCCCCCACAATTCTTTGTGCGTGTGTGTATTCATTTTATTTAACCAGATTATGCAAAATACCCAGTCCAAGAGGAGACAAAAGGCCACTTTCTCTGGAAAACTTCCTTTGGGACTGATAACAACAGGCTGAGATGGGCAAGGAAGACCTCATCTGACCACAGCATGGCCTGCTTATTGTGGTTATTTACAGGGGAACAATACTCTGCTCATAGAAAATGTGCTGAGAATAACTGTTTTCTGTTGTTTCTTACATTGGACATCTCCAGCACACTCAAACACACCTCTGCCTAAACACTTGCGAGTGTGCTACCGGGCAGAAACATACACAGAAGCATCTACAAGCTGAAAAGGGATTTAAGCAAAGTGGGTTTATAAAAGAAATACAGAAAAATGGTGATGAAGCAAAATCTGGCTTTATGGGGACTAAAATCAGTTCTGGAAGGTGTAGGAGTGCCAGTGAGGAGTGCTACAGGTAGCTGGCAAGACATGGTGAGACATTAAGAACATATCTGAGAAAGAAATCTCCAAGAAAGGGTCTTGATTTGACACCAACTGTCTTGGTCATAGGGTGGGAATCACAAATCCTCTGGGTGCAGTTTACACGATGGGGAGCACGAGGTCAGGGTACAACATGCCTCTCACACATGAAAAAATTCAACAAGCAACCACATCCTCTGAGTGAATGTGACTTTTTCTTTCATCCTCAGGGATAGATGGGTACCTGCAGAGGCCTCTGGTCCCCTGAGATGGCAGGAACCACCTCTGGCAATGTTTCCTGCTCTCCCCGGACTTTGTAAATAGTACATCTTACCAGCTCTTGCTAGATGTTGGCTTTCAGATAGCTGAAGCTTTTTGCAGGGACCCCCGTGTGGAGCAGTTTATATGTGAAGACTTAATTTTCCCAAACTTGTCTGCAGGCCAAGATAATGCAGATCACTGCTTTCTAAGAAAATTTGCTGAGAAGCTTTCTGAGCCACTGACCTCAATTTATAGCAGCTCTTGGAAAATTAGAGGAGTCACAAAGCCTGGGAGATGCTATTGCAGTGGTGTAGAAAGAGGTCACCGGCAAAACCTTGCATAACTATCAGTTGGTTCATCTGGAATTGACTGCACGCAAAATCTGATATGGGAGAAAATCAGGAAATAATTACCAGATAGCAGCATAATTAATGCAATCAAGATGAGTTTATGGAAAATAAGTCCGGTCCTAGAGAAACTTGATGCTGCCTTCCTCAGGACAAGTATGTATGAGACAGTTAACTTTGCTGACATCAGATACCATCTCTGGATACTCCAGTTTTCAGTGAGAAGTTTTGAAATCCACACTGCAAAAAGAATTTTGTAAAATTATTGGGAGTTTAGGAGAAAATGGTGAGGTTTGCAAGAGGAAGATTGAGAAGGTCTGGTGACAATAAGAGATGACTTCCTCTCATCATATTGAGGACCAGATTTCTACATTCAGGTGCACAGATAGTACCTTGGTCCAATGATGGAGCTAAACTGAAATTTAAGGTGTTGAGACAGGTGATATGCTTTTAATATGGCTGATAACTATGTACAAGAACATATGTGATAATTTATCTGTCTTGTAGTAGAGTATCTCAGAAGTTTCAAAAGATGTGGGGTCATCTGGCTTCTCTCTGCACGTACTTCCTTTAGCTAGACCCTAAATGCATGCCCCACCCCGATAAGCTGCAGTCACAAGTTACAGCTCTACAGTGCAGATGGGAACAAGGGAAAGCTGGTTTTCCATAGACCTCCAAGTCTGGGAGCCCATCTTCTGATCAAATCCAGCCGTGCTTGAGCAGTGTGACTTTGATTTACAAAGAAAACCCCCACCAATATTGCGCTTGTGCAGCTTTTGCCACAGATCCTCCATTCCTTAATTGCTTTTGACCTTACCCACGAATGTAAAGGGCACCTTAGGCTTTGGCTTATTAACCACTGGAGAAGCAAGCCCTTGGGTAGTAATGGAGAGTAATTGATATCATTCCAAGCTCACAATAATTTGTGTCACTGGGATCAAATATTTGGCAGTTTCAGGGGAATTTAGCTCACAGATTGAACAGGGGAAGGGGACATCAGTTTTGGTTTGTTGGTGTTTCCTGCCTTCTTTTTTTTTTTTTTTTTTTTTTTTTTTTTTTTTTTTTTTTTTTTTTTTTTTTTTTTTTTTTTTTTTTTTTTTTTTTTTTTTTTTTTTTTTTTTTTTTTTTTTTTTTTTTTTTTTTTTTTTTTTTTTTTTTTT